>NC_041402.2:91340008-91640008 GCF_900747795.2 Erpetoichthys calabaricus
ACAAAAGCCACAGAAGAAGATAAAGCAAAAAACTACGAAGAGGCTCTCCGGCTTTATCAGCATGCAGTGGAATATTTTTTGCATGCAATTAAATGTAAGTTGTAAAGAGTGCAGCATTTGAGTAACTGCTAATATGTGAAGAAGGGCTCCAGATTTACTAGGACCAGTCCTTAGTTGGATAACTGGCAGCTACCAACGAAGGAACAATGAACATGCAAAAACAAAGTGGTCACATTAAAACTTTAAGCTATGAGTCTTAAAAATTGTTTATGTGGCCTTCTCATAAATTCATATTGTGAATTAAATGTTCTGTTATTACTGCAGAAAGATCTGAAAGGCTTTCTGCATTGAACATTAAATACACAATCTTTACAGTGTGTTCTTTCCTAATTTTGAAATTTTGTTTGATGTACTTTGTTCTGAGAAACATTCTGAGTGAAGTGGTTGTTTTCCTAGAATTGTTTTTAAACTGGGAATATACATTCTCACATGTGATACATGTGATATGATCTCAGTGTGTTGATAAGTTATTTTGAGAATTGAAGTTTATAAGGAATTAGCAACAGGGAAATTAATAACGGGGGCAAATTGCTGTGGCATTAATTACATTATCATCTTATAATTGGCATGTTCAAGGAAACTTGAAAGCATCAGTATTCATTATCATCATTACAAAACACATTCCAGATAGTACTTGATTTTATTTTACAGTTAACAATCCTTTGGCACCCCCACGATATCACAGACTGAAAAAAAATCATATACTCAGAAAAAGGGCTGTGAAAATATCCAATGAAAAGATCATTATTAGTTTACTTGCAACAGTATGTGACAAACATTTGTGTAAATTACACTATGTCCTTTTCTCTGCATTCTTTAAAGTAGTTGAGAACCACTTTAAAAGATTGGAAAAGTGGAATGCAAATGCAAAGAGCAAGTTTTATCTGTATAGATGGCTCCTCATCATTTCTAATTGTATGGCTGAAGTCATAATTATCATTTTGTTTCATATTTTCCAATTAAATAATAGGAAAGTTATAAAAAACTGAATGTTTAAATCTCTTTTTGTAAATCAAGCAAAAAAAAATAACAGCTTAGTGTCCCAATATCTCATCCATATACTTGTAAAATGTTTTCTACATTTCCACTTTAGACTAGCAATGCTTACCTAATAACTGAGTTGTCCTAAATCTCTTTCAGGTGAAAGTTGTGAACATCTTTATTTCAGAGTATTATTTTGTGCCTTATATATTACATTCACACTATCGCACAAAAGTTTTAGAACACCTCAGTTTGTCCAGTTTTTCTTCAGATTTAATCAGTTGAAATGCAATGAATGTTCTAAAATGGTGAAAAGGTAAGCAGTACACTTTGAAAGGTTTAAATTTAAAGTTTAGGGTAGGAAAAACTGTAAAAAACATCAGAATATTACAACATCTTCAAGAACAGCTTAAAGCACAGCTTAACAGTGGTCAAAAAAGCAAGCCTCAGTTTCTGTTGTGAAGAGGAGACTTTGTGCTGCAGATTTGACAGGGTGAGCGGCAGTAGGAAAGTCATTCCACAAAATATAGGGCCTTGAAGTACCAACAATGGACTACTGCAGACTGGACAAAGTCTCATCTTCACAGTAAAAACTGAAACTTGCTTTTTTGACTACTGTTAATCTCTGCCTGAAGCTGTTGCGCTGTGAGGTGCCTATAATGCAAGCTAGTGAGCCTCAGTAACTTGTCTTCTGATTGGATTGTGACTTTGGGTCTGCCAGATCTTTTCCGATCAGAGTTTGTATCCGGTTCCAATTGATTTTGGATTGTGTAGGACACCATACTCACTTTTTTTTTTCCCTTAAATTTCTCTAAATGAAAGGCCTGCACTTCTAAGACTAATACTGCTCTGTCTCATTTCATATGTTAATTGCTGTTTTCTTGTCATCATTACTGGAATTTTGTCCAAGTAGTACTTCAGAGGGTGCAGTAACCCAGTCTGTTCCAACTCTGCTTTAAGACAGAGGGTTTTTAAGTAATCAACAGACATTGTGACATCTGTGCAAATTGTTTGCTTCAACTTCCATCCATCCATCCATCCATCCATCCATTTTCCAACCCGCTGAATCCGAACACAGGGTCACGGGGGTCTGCTGGAGCCAATCCCAGCCAACACAGGGCACAAGGCAGGGAACCAGTCCTGGACAGGGTGCCAACCCACCGCAGGACACACACAAACACACCCACACACCAAGCACACACTAGGGCCAATTTAGAATCGCCAATCCACCTAACCAGCATGTCTTTGGACTGTGGGAGGAAACCGGAGCGCCCGGAGGAAACCCACGCAGACACGGGGAGAACATGCAAACTCCACGCAGGGAGGACCCGGGAAGCGAACCCGGGTCCCCAGGTCTCCCAACTGCGAGGCAGCAGCGCTACCCACTGCGCCACCGTGCCGCCTTGCTTCAACTTGCAAAGCCTAATTTACTTTAATTGCTGCAGAACATCTGTATGTTGTAACATATTAGTTGTTCTCTGAAGAAGGCCCACTTGTAATATTCTGGAATTTCCCTTTTTCAGTTTTTGTTAACTTAAACTTTACCTCAATAAGATGATTAAATTTGAGTTTTTATTCTTCAGTTAAGTATCTATAGAAAATGGTTTATTTTCAGTTTGGAAATGTATTATTGCAGCATAAGAGTTCACATTAAAAATACTGAATGGAAAATGTTTACAGATCTTTTGTCATGCAGAAAATCATGACTTTCAAAGGGATTGAATACTTTTGCACACCACTGTAAATGGAGGCTAGCAATTTATGAGAATTGGTGGTATATGTACTTGTCTTTTAAATAGGGAAAAAATAACAGCAATTTTATAATTAATTTTCTTACACAGAGCAAATGCCTAGTCTCCCTTCATAATGTTTAAATGTGCTGTGAAAGCTTCTGTGTATCTAAATAAGGATACTTGAGAATTGTCATAGGATTTTTCTGGGTATTCTGTGTTTCTTTCCAATTCTGAAATTGTGGAGATCCATTTATATATTGGCTAATATGGAATGTAATAGGCTGGCGCCCCACACAAAGTTGGCCTAAATTTGATAACCATAATGTATTACTATTGATAACCAAACAAAATAAAATCAGAACTTGTTTTAATCTTAAACCAACTAAACATATACATGCATTTGTTAAAAAAAAGAAAGAAAAGTAATGGTGAAATCGCACACTTTAAGCATATGTTAAAAAACCTTCAGCCTGTCAACAGAATATTACAATTGTGTTATTTTTAAATAAACATCCAAAATGCTGAGTCAACAATACCAGTCTGTTTGCTATAAACTTTGCCTTTAACATCAGTAATTTCATGAAGTGTACTTAAAATTTGCTAATACAGTGAGCAAACTATAACTTGTGATGCCCAAGTTGCTTAACAATGCTTGTGCAGCTGATGTTCAAGTAAAAGTCCACAACTTTAACAGTTCATTAACAAACATTTCTGTTTTTTTTGCCAATAAATATTTCTCCATAATATAAAGCACTGCATTGAAAAACATGTTCACATTTAATGCAGCATGTACAGTAGTGCAGTATAGAATGTGTTTTTTTGTCACTTTTGCAAGGAATGAGTGTAGGTGGTATTTGAAAGACAATTTGAATGCACTATGTGTACTGTATGTGTATTGTTCAGGATAAAAGCACAGCATATATCTTTACAATTTTCATATTTTGCATGCCATTTAGCAGGAAACATGGTAATTCTGTACACTTACAGGACCACTTTAAAGAAGAAATGGAAGATTAGTGTCCACACATTGTGTAAGGAGTAGCACTCGAATCGCATGGTCCTTTGTGCCATTGTGAATGCTGTTTTTGGCAATTCTTAGCATCACATCTGCAGTCAAAGTTTGAATAAAGAATTGCAAATTTGAAAAAAAATACTGCAAATGTATGTAGATTAGGTGTGAAGAAGCAACAAATGGGGAAAAAAATCAAATGAGTGGTAATAAAGATGAGAGTTTTTGAGAGCTACCATCACAATTATATCAATTTTACTTTAGGAATAATATTATTTAGGTTTAGTTATAAACTCTTTTTAAGTAACAGTATGAAATGTTATGCTGAATATAGGACTACAATTCTCTGCTTCATATTAAGTGATTTTGTTCTGTTTTTGTTCAATTTAGATGAAGCACACAGCGATAAAGCTAAGGAGAGCATCAGAGGAAAATGTGTGCAATACCTAGACCGGGCAGAGAAGCTAAAAGACTATTTAAAAAACAAAGATAAACATGGGAAGAAACCTGTTAAGGAATCCCAGCAGAATGACAAAGGGTAAGTGTGTTTTTCATATTTTTAGGAACAGAGGGTCTCAGTTTAAAGCAAACATATTAGATGATTGTCATTGTATGAGATTTTTTACTATTGTCAGTTCAGTTCTTTTTCCCTCTTCCTCACTTCCAGTTCTTGTCACAGTGAATTGGTAGATAAAAGTAAACTTTCATTCATTTATTTATGATTTCATCTTTATCTTCATTGCCATTTGTTATTTATGTGTTCGACAATTCTGTAGAAAAATAAACATTGACCTTAACACCTTTAGTTTTTATTTTAATTGTTGATTACATTCTTAGAATGTGGTTTTGGTGAGAGTATTATTTAATCTGTTTGAGGGACATAAGCAGTAATGGACAGGGGGAAAAGGGAGGTACAAATATTAAACATTCCTACCTCTGAATTTTTGTTTTGTGTATTTATTTCTGGGTGTAGTTAGCCTCTGCATTAGGTAATTTTGGTACTCTGTAATATGTCCATGATCAGGTAGGCTCAATTACATGTAGAACTTTTAAAAGCTGAATTAAGGGAACATTGCAGCTAATGAAACTCTCCTTCTTGGTTTCTGTAACATCACCCACAAACACAACAAATCCCTAGCATTCATCATTTGAATACAGTAATCCCTCCTCCATCGCGGGGGTTGCGTTCCAGAGCCACCCGCGAAATAGGAAAATCCGCGAAGTAGAAACCATATGTTTATATGGTTATTTTTAGAATGTCATGCTTGGGTCACAGATTTGCGCAGAAACACAGGAGGTTGTAGAGAGACAGGAACGTTATTCAAACACTGCAAACAAACATTTGTCTCTTTTTCAAAAGTTTAAACTGTGCTCCATGACAAGACAGAGATGACAGTTCTGTCTCACAATTAAAAGAATGCAAACATATCTTCCTTTTCAAAGGAGTGCAAAGCAAGCAGTCAAAAAAAAAATCAATAGGGCTTTTTGGCTTTTAAGTATGCGAAGCACCGCCGGTACAAAGCTGTTGAAGGCGGCAGCTCACACCCCCTCTGTCAGGAGCAGGAAGAGAGAGAGAGAGAGAGAGAGATAGAGAGAGACAGATAAAAAAAATCAATACGTGCCCTTTGAGCTTTTAAGTATGCGAAGCTCCGTGCAGCATGTCCTTCAGGAAGCAGCTGCACACAGCCCCCCTGCTCACACCCCCCTACGTCAGCGCAAGAGAGAGAGAGAAAGTAAGCTGGATAGCTTCTCAGCCATCTGCCAATAGCGTCCCTTGTATGAAATCAACTGGGCAAACCAACTGAGGAAGCATGTACCAGAAATTAAAAGACCTATTGTCCGCAGAAACCCGCGAAGCAGCGAAAAATCCGCGATATATATTTAAATATGCTTACATATAAAATCCGCGATGGAGTGAAGCCGCGAAAGGCGAAGCGCGATATAGCGAGGGATCACTGTATAGCAGCTAGCAAACAACACCAAATACAGTCAATACCAAATTGTGTATCTTTATTTAGTCCATTGCCTGGCAAGCTTTTCTTATGAAACAGATGTTGCATAAGGACATTGCATGTTTACAGTTTTTTCTTTTATTAAGTCACTTCAGCATTTAAAGAAGTGGAGAAATAAGGCAGACTTCTATTATTATTATTTACATACTTGTTTGAATTGACATCAAAATCTTCCACAGAGATATCACAGGCCTAATTACTCTTTTATATATAACTGTTTAGTAAAGTAGTTTATTGAGTGTCTATAAGCAAAAGCTCTCAAATTGTGGCAACTGATGGCACAATTAAAGGGGCAAAATGATACAATTTGATATATTATACTTTGAAAATCTCCATAGAAAAGTTAAGTTGCCTGTACAGTTTTGTATAGCTTATAACTAAATTATTATGTAGATTCTGAGTTATACCGAGACATAATTATCCAGTACACATGAAAATGGCTAACAACTAAATGGTGACCTGTGACTAAGGAATTAGATTGTCAAAAATTAGAGTAAATGAGACATTAATCTGGTCACAGTAGGTTTAGGTGAGGAGGCTCTTGTGAAATGAGTTAAATCTCCATGGTTAGTAATAGTGACTATGTACTGATGCATAGAGTTGTTTTGGTTCCAGATATTCTGTGGCTCCTTTAGAGAGGCAGTAAACCATAGAATGTGTGGACTGTTTTTGACATCCAAAAATGTCCCAAATATCTTGTATTGGAGAAGGGGAAGGAGGCTGATGAAATGCATTTTTAAAGTTGGTATAGATGTTCAAGGTGGGCATAATTCTGTTGAGGAATTGTACTAGACTGGACGACCATATAAGGTTTTACAATAAGTAATTTACTAAACACCTTTCTAGAGTTGTCAAATTAGCCAAAATTCAAATTCAAATACAGTAATCCCTCCTCCATCGCGGGGGTTGCGTTCCAGAGCCACCTGCGAAATAAGAAAATCCGCGAAGCAGAAACCATATGTTTATTTGGTTATTTTTATATTGTCATGCTTGGGTCACAGATTTGCGCAGAAACACAGGAGGTTGTAGAGAGACAGGAACGTTATTCAAACACTGCAAACAAACATTTGTCTCTTTTTCAAAAGTTTAAACTGTGCTCCATGACAAGACAGAGATGACAGTTCCATCTCACAATTAAAAGAATGCAAACATATCTTCGTCTTCAAAGGAGTGTGTCAGGAGCAGATCATGTCACAGAGATAGAGAGACAAAAGCAAACAAATCAATAGGGCTGTTTGGCTTAAGTATGCGAAGCACGCGGCACAAAGCTGTTGAAGGCGGCAGCTCACACCCCCTCCGTCAGGAGCAGGGAGAGAGAGACAGAGTTTGTTTTTCAAGCACAAATCAATACGTGCCCTTCGAGCTTTTAAGTATGCGAAGCACTGTGCAGCATGTCGTTTCACTAAGCAGCTGCACAAAAGATAGTAAAGTGAAGATAATCTTTCAGCATTTTTAGACGAGCGTCCGTATCGTCTAGGTGTGCGAACAGCCCCCCTGCTCACACCCCCTACGTCAGAATCAGAGAAAGCGCAAGAGAGAGAAAGAGAAAAGTAAGCTGGGTAGCTTCTCAGCCATCTGCCAATAGCGTCCCTTGTATGAAATCAACTGGGCAAACCAACTGAGGAAGCATGTACCAGAAATTAAAAGACCCATTGTCCGCAGAAACCCGCGAAGCAGCGAAAAATCCGCTATATATATTTAAATATGCTTACATATAAAATCCGCGATGGAGTGAAGCCGCAAAAGGCGAAGCGCGATATAGCGAGGGATCACTGTACTCCTCTTAAAACCAAGTAAATATTTGAGCAAATGTTAAATATTCTGTGTACTACATTTTTGTTTGTAACATATGTGCCAATTTTTATATATTGTTAATATTTTTATTCTTTTCTTCTGATGTGTCTTCAAAGCATGAAATGCATTTGTGCTTTTGCTTAAAAGACACATTTGAAAACAACTGCTTGCATGCAAATATGACACTTGAAAACACAGCAATTAAACTTTTTTTTTTCCAGCAGTCTTTTTCAAGAATAAAAATAATAATAAAAATGTAGCTAATATATGATAGAGTGGGTGTGTAAGGTCCTGACTCACAACTAGTTGAGTACTGCGAGTAGGAGAAGGTGATCAAGGAATAATGTATGGGACTGATTAAAAATGTTTTCTCTTTTTTCCTTACAGTTACAGCATAATGTAATACAGGTGACATTAATATCTATTTTTCTTTTTGCATTATTATTTAGGCATTTTGCAGGAAGTCAGAAGCCACCTGAATCACTACATGGCTGTATGTGAGACTACAGGTTGGCCGAGTTAGAAAAAAAATTATTTGACATTAAAAAGTCTGTTCTAAAATTGTGGTTTAAGGCATTATAATTACATAATAAAAATCAGAAATATGGTTGTTTTCCATTATCTTCAATAAGAAGAACATCCTCCTTTCTCTTGCAGAGTGGATTCTTAATAGCTCTAGCATAACTCAGACATAATAGTAAATCGAGGATCTTAGGCTCAAGAGGAAACCAAAACAAAATCGGGAGCAGAAAGATTCTTTTGGGGTGCCAGGGAAGTGTTTATAAATCAGTTCTTAGTACAACTGTGGATCCAAAAGTACTGAAGTGGGGTAGAAAATCTCTCCCAAAATGCATTGTAAAAGAATGTGTTGCCTGTCTGTTTTACAAATGAAAGATAAAAGCTATCCATTCAAAAACACAACTATGCATAGGTGGAATAGATCCGGGAATTGATGTGTAGAAAGGATCTCTTAAATACTGCAATGCCATATAATGCATGTGGAGTAACATGATATTGAAATTAGTGTCAGATAAAATAAACAATTTTTGTTTTACTTTTGAACATCAGTTTTTGCCTTTGGCACAGTTTTTTTTAAATACATTAATCCCTCGCTATATCGCGCTTCGTCTTTCGCGGCTTCACTCTATCGCGGATTTTATATGTAAGCATATTTAAATTTATATCACGGATTTTTTGCTGGTTCGCGGATTTCTGCGGACAATGGGTCTTTTAATTTCTGGTAAATGCTTCCTCAGTTGGTTTGCCCAGATGATTTCATACAAGGGACGCTATTGGCAGATGGCTGAGAAGCTACCCAACCAAAGCGCCTATTACCTATTAAATAAAACTCCTCAAATATATTGTGAGCACGGGAGCTGTTCGCACCCCTAGAAGATACGGCCGCTCCTCAAAAAACACTGAAAGATTACCTTCACATTGCTCTCTTCCTTGCTGGGCTTAAATGTGGCTGTTTTGTCAATTGATATGCTTCCTGCATGGTGCTTCGCATACTTAAAAGCTCGAACGGCACGTATTGATTTTTAATTTTGTTTTTCTCTGTCTCTCTCTCTCACTCTCTCTGACATTCTGTGCTTCTGACGAAGGGGGTGTGAGCAGGGGGGGCTGTTCCCACCACTAGACGATATGGACGCTCCTCTAAAAAAATGCTGAAAGGCTACCTTCACATTGCTCCCTTCCTAGCAGCTGCGTTGTCCGGCGGTGCTTCGCATACTTAAAAGCCCAAACAGCCGTATTGATTTGTTTGCTTTTCTTTCTCTCTCTGACATTATCTGCTCCTGACGTGCACTCTTTTGAAGAGGAAGATATGTTTGCATTCTTTTAATTGTGAGACGGAACTATCATCTCTTTCTTGTCATGGAGCACAGTTTAAACTTTTGAAAAAGAGACAAATGTTTGTTTGCAGTGTTTGAATAACGTTCCTGTCTCTCTACAACCTCTTGTGTTTCTGTGCAAATCTGTGACCCAAGCATGACAATATAAAAATAACCATATAAACATATGGTTTCTACTTCGCGGATTTTCACCTTTCGCGGGGGGGGGGGGGGGGGGGGGGGGGGGTCTGGAACGCAACCCCCGCGATAGAAGAGGGATTACTGTACCTACAGTTATATTTGAATAGTGACATTTCAATATTAAAGCACTAAATTGTACTGTTGTCCCCAATGTTGATGACCAAACTCAGTTCAATGGTAGTACATGATGCTCATTTTATATACATTGACATTTGCACATCTTGGAAAATGATTCAATGGTTTGAAATAAATGTTGATGTATAGTTTTCTTGACCGCCCTGTTGTTCATTGAGCTCCCAATGCACATAAGACCCTTTCTTTAATTATTGGTGCCAGAATGGACTTACTTTTATATTGCTTCGGTATATCAAACATAAAATCTTTTATAAAGACAATCTCTGCCTCTGAAAAATGCATTTAGTTGTTCATACAATTAACTATTGTATCTATGATACTGGTAGGTGCTGGATACCAACCTGCTACTGGTGATCATGAGACTACCGGACATGCATAACTAATCATTTGTTTTACTTGTCCATGCCAATTTCATTTGCTGTTTTTAATGTAAATTTGAACAGTGTGTCTGAGTGGAACTTTTTTGTTGCAGAATGCTTATGTAGTGTGTGTGCAGTGTTGATAAGACTTTATTCTGTTTCATACCATATTGTAGCGACCTCCACGTCATGCTTGAAAAGAGAAAAAGTAAAAAAAAAACAGACATAGTAAAGTCTCACCAAAAAATTTTTACTTGAGCAGTCAAGAAAAAGAACACCAACTTCGTAACCCCAAACACACCCCCTTTTAAGCACCCTCTCTAACCCCTCCTCCCATCCCGGGAGCACCCCCCCCCCCTTACTGCCTCAATGAATACCCTGCTGTCAGTCTTCCGTGCTGTACTCCGCCCTCCCTCAATCAGACCTAACAGTCAGTCAAAAAAAAAAAAGGCTTCAACCTGGCTGGGATGCTACACTATTATTCATTCAAGCACAGTTAAAAGAGAAACTCTATCTTTACCTCTCCATATGTATAGTACATGCATGCATACATACTTATGTATATGTGTCCTCTTGTTTTGATTATGTTTATTACTGTTATCCTTTAGCAAACCCTTTGAAAGTTGCTTAGTCAAATATATTCAATATGATCCAATACAACTAGAAATCTAACAGTCAAACAAGCCCCAACAAATGAAAGTCAAGTGAAATCACCTGTCACAAACATTAAGCTTACTTAATGGAAGATAAGGAGGAGTCCCTAGTCATCATCCAAAGCCTACATTTTATTTAGTTTCGGAAACTCAGTTTTGATATGGATTCTCATTGTAATACTTACCAGTAGTTATGCCAGTATGCTAAATTGTTTTTATATCTGTATTTTGATTTGTAAAAGTCTACATTATAATTTCAAAATGGTATTCATCCATCCATTATCCAACCCACTATATCCTAACTACAGGGTCACGAGGGTCTGCTGGAGCCAATCCCAGACAACACAGGGTGCAAGGCAGGAAACAAACCCCAGGCAGGGCGCCAGCCCACACAAACACACACACTAGGGACAATTTAAAATCGCCAATGCACCTAACCTGCATATCTTTGGACTGTGGGAGGAAACCCACGCAGACATGGGGAGAACATGCAAATTCCACACAGGGAGGACCTGGGAAGCGAACCCAGGTCTCCTAACTGCGAGGCAGCAGCGCTACCCACTATGCCACCGTGCCGCCCAAAATGGTATTCATTTTCTGTAAAATATATTACAATATTTGTTTTATTATATTATGGAATGGGTCATCAATTCCAGATAACTCGTATCTGGGATAGTGGACTGGGACTCCCATCTGTGCTCATTTTGAGTCACCTTTAAAGGGGGGATGGGACACACAGTCAGACACTGTCTATTGTGTACTGTTCTTCAGAACTTTGCTGGCCTCGCTTTGTCCTGTTATTGGTAAGTTGTTTAGTCCCTCCTAGTTAACGTCTAACATCAATTTTCCGTTAAAGTAATTTGAAGATGGTTTACAAAATCCTTATGTACAGTAACTATTTACTTGGCATCAATATTACTGTTTTAAAGCTGTCCATTTATAATCTTTAGGAAAGTAATTTCAACTTCCCTTACAGTGACACCATTCATTTAGAAATAATACCTGACCTGTACAGGCATGCAAAAGATATATTTATCGAAGCATTTTATGTATGCTAACTTCCATCTTAATGAGATGAATTATGATAAAAAAAATTCTAGTTTCACAAGCATTACGTAAATATCACTTTTTAAAAAGATGTCACTAAATCATACATACTATTTGTTCTGTTTTTATTTAGTAAACTATTGTAATATTACATTTTGAACACACTATCAGATTTTATCATACAACTGCATATTTTTAAATAAATAGATTGGTTAGAAGTAATATCATTAATTGCAATGTCACATAGATAGTATGATACTGCTGGTTTGTAAATTGGTTGCTTCTTGTGCTTTGGCAGTCATTTTACCATTGCATTATTTTAATTTATTAAAGGAAGAGTGGTTAATTTAAATAATGATTTGATTCTACAGTAATTGTTTTATGTTAATAGCTAATATTTTCCTCTATCTTTTTAAAGTTAAAAACGTGTTTGAAATTGAGACATATGCATTTTCAGTTTTTCTTTCTTGTTCTTTTGTTTTGCCCAGTGCACTCTAATTTGAGCAATTGGAGAAGAAGCTGAAAAAATATTTACAATGAAGCAATTCAATATAGTTTGAAAAAACAAAGATGTACTAGAAAGCAAAAGATGTGATATTTGCATTCTTTAACATTTTGGGTGTTGTTTTTTTCTGCTTTATTTTTTGAAGTGGAAGTGACAGTGACAGTGAGGGAGAAAATCCTGAAAAGAAAAAACTACAGGAACAGCTAATGGGTAAAAAAACTAAATTTGAGTATAGTAGCTGAATGTGTGTCATCCTGTGGACAGATGATTTAACTAGTGTCTTTACATTTATTTTTTAGGAGCCATTGTTATGGAGAAACCTAATGTCCGATGGAATGATGTTGCTGGATTGGAAGGTGCAAAAGAAGCCCTTAAAGAAGCAGTCATTTTGCCTATAAAGTTCCCACATTTATTTACAGGCAAGCAACTGCATTCTTCCTCAAGAAAAAAGTATACCAAGAGAAAGTATGAAGGCACAATTTAAATGTTGTATGGGTGTGTTAGTTATGTCAAAGACAAAATATTCTTTCCAAAGTTTGTAATTTTAGTTAATATTTTTCTTTCTTTTTTTCTGTTATTTTTAAGGAAAGCGAACCCCTTGGCGTGGAATCCTACTCTTTGGACCCCCTGGAACTGGGAAGTCCTACCTTGCGAAGGCTGTGGCCACTGAGGCTAACAATTCAACTTTCTTTTCTGTGTCATCTTCAGATCTTATGTCTAAATGGCTTGGAGAGAGTGAGAAGTAAGGCACATTCATTCAACTTTTCTCCTTTTCTAATCTGTAATGTTTGTATGTTTTATTTACTATGTATAGAACTAGAATTCTTTAAACAATAAAAAGTGTATTCTAATACACTGTGTATGACAAATTATATATTAATGCTACTTTTTATGTTTTGACATTGCATTTGTGTTATTTAAATAATAAAAATTGTGAAGAGTTAAAATACTGTAATTTAATTTTCTGCAGTGATTATAGTGAGTTCAGTAGAGTAGAACTGGAGAAGAACAGTAAAAAGGAATGCTTTATAAATTTAAAAATTACATACTAAATCTTTCAATTTGCAGACTTGTAAAAAATCTCTTTGATTTGGCACGTCAGCATAAGCCTTCTATTATTTTCATTGATGAAGTGGATTCACTATGTGGCTCAAGAAATGAGAATGAGAGTGAAGCTGCTCGGAGGATTAAAACTGAATTTTTAGTTCAAATGCAAGGTAAGAGATCTTCTGTGTTTTGAACTTCTTTATTTAGTGTACCTAAATTAAAAATTTTATCCTCATGTCATGATGTGCATTTTCTTCAACCATCCAAATGCCTTCGAATGTAAATAATGACTATTTTGTCATTGTATATACATCTTAACAAAAGTTTTATTAGAAGAAGTTTGGTCAATGATACATTTAGCCAGCTGCTGGCATCCATGACATAAGTGTATGCGACTCTCCGTTTTTCTGAGTGTACTGTCAGAAATATTCATGACCATCTCTAATAAATTTTATAGTCCAAATGCTTTAAGGAAAGGTTTTCATGCATTTTTTTTTTGCATTTGGCATAGTTTTTAGTTAAAAATGAATAAATTGATTGAAAGTGAGAAGTTTATTTCTGTTGTGAAATGCAGTATACATGTTCCGAAAATTTTAACATAATTGAAGAAAGTAGTTGGGTAAGAAAACATTTTGCAATACAACAGTAACATAACATTCCCAAATCTGCTTTACCAGTCCAAGATTGTGGGGTTCTGGAAACTGTTGTGGTAGGGTTACAATCAAGGCAGATAGCAAACTCTGTATTGAGTGCCAGTCCATCACAGTGGTTGTTTAGACAATTTATTTTAATTATCTATTTTTTCCACATACAGTATAAAGTCTGTGTCAAGCCATGGTAAGTTACAGTACACTTCTGTAGATCTTGGCAGAGGTAACATACTGTCATAACCAGAATACATTTTGGATTTTAATTATCATAAACATGCCTGAACTAAATTATGTTTAGGGAGATTGGGATACTCACCACTTGCTAGGATGATTTCCATATGTTTAGAATGACATAATTTTGGTGAGAACTTGCTTTAAAGTATATGCAGTGCTCACCACGTGCAGAAGAGTATTAAGTAATGCATTGTCTCTCTATTATAAAAAAAAAAAAATCTTTGGGAGGGAAACTAGGGAGATGAGATGTGATCTTCTTGGAAGACAATTTGAAGTCCTGCGAGAGACGCTTTAACTTGCTCCCAGCTCTTAAAACAGCAACAAGCAAAACACGCAGCTTGCCAGCAGCAGAATCCCAGCAGATGATCCAACCGCTTCTTCTCATGTGCGTTCAGCCACCCGAACCCCACCCCATCCCCCATCACAACGCTAACGGCATAGACGCGAAATGGCAAAAGGACAGCTGCTGTACAGGCTTTAAAATGATCAACGGGCACGCGCGATAGCAGCAGAAAGACAGCATATGATCCGACAGCATCTCTTTAGCATGTGTTCAGCTGCAAACCCCCCAGCCCCCCCGACCACGCGAGCAGCATTTAAAACAAGTCCACGGACATCTAACCTAGCAGTTGTTGGATTGCTGTTGGCAGATACACTTCATGTGCTCCCAGCTCTTAAAACAATGACAAGCAAAACACGCAGCTCGCCAGCAGCAGATGATCCAACCACTTCTTAGCGTGCATTCACCCCCTTCATAACGCGAGCAGCTTTGCACGTCCTGCGAGAAAGAGATGTAACCACGTCCCGGGCCGGATATAAAGGACAAGTATTGTTTTTACAAAAGTTTTAAAGTAAAAGTGAAAATAATGCATATGTAACAATTCCCATGAAACTAACAATCTCTTTAAATTGTATATCCGGTAAACCAAACCCGGGGGTGGGCAAGTGAAGCGAGCAGGGGGCAGAGCCCCCTAGTATTTTTATAAAATTAAGAAGTGTATACAGCTGTTTCTGGAGCAGCCCTCCTTACTTTTTCTGCCCTCTTTAATACTCATTTATGAATAACTGTACAGCATTTTAGGAACTTTTTAAAATCCTTTTAATATCCTAATCATAGAGATACACAGTGGGTATACAAAAGAATCACCCCCTTTGAAATATTCCCATTTTTCTTGCTTTACAGCCTTATATGAAAACACACAAACCAATATTTTTCCAGCTTTACTTACTCAATGCAATCTATAACATCCAAGTGAAAGATATCACAGCTACAGTTCAGAAGAATTAAAAAAAAAATAAAAAACAAGAAATACTGAGATTAATAAAGGATCACCCCCCTCCTTAACAATATTTGTAAACTCAATCAGGTGTAAGTAACCACCATTTCTATTGCAGACTATGGTTACTGGCTTCCACCTTTGATCAATTGTAATCAGTGTGATTAGTGAAGCATAAAAGCAGCTGTTCCTGTAGCATTCCCTTGCTTGGTAGTGCAACTGACTATGGGTGGCAAGCCACTTTCAAAAGATCTCGGGGATAGATTTGTGGTCAGACGTAAGGCAGGGGATGGATACAAAAAATCTCAAAGGCTTTATCAATCCCAAGAAGCACAGTCAAGTCCATAATAAAGAAGTGGCAAGTGTTTGGTACTACTAGGACCCTCCCTGGATCTGGCTGTCCCTCCAAACTGGATAGAAGAGCAAGGAGGAAACTGTTAAATGAGACTACCAAGAAGCCAATGGCCACTTTGAAGTAGTTACAGGATTTTATGAGAAAGAGTGGTCATTGTGTGCATGTGACAACAATTTCACAAGCACTGTACAATTGTGGCTTGTTCGGGAGGGTTGCAAGGAAATTGTGAATTTCCCCTTGGGATTATCCATCTATCTATCCATCCATCCATCCATCCATCCAATCTGTCTAAGGAAAAAGCCACTTCTCAGGAAAGGCCACATAAAGGCTTGTTTGAGCTTTTCTAGAATGCACCTTGAAGATTCTGATGCCAAGTGGAAAAAGGTCTTATGGTCAGATGAGACCAAAATCGAACTATTTGGCCTCAATACCAAATGGTACACCTGGCGGAAATCTAATGCAGCTCACCATCGACAACACACCATACCTACAGTAAAGCATGGAGGTGGCAGTATCCTGTTGTGGGGGGTTTTCTCTGTTGCAGGGCCTAGGGCTTTCATTAGGGTAGAAGGAACAATGGATGGGCACAAAATACCTTTAAAATTCTTGAGGAAAACCTGATACCCTCTTCCAGAAAGTTGAAAATGGGCAGAATGTTCACCTTTCAACACAACAACGACCAAAAGCACACAGCAAAATTGACCACACAGTGGCTGAAGGAGAAAAAAGTGAATGTTCTCGTGTTGCCCAGTCAGAGCCCAGACCTAAATCCCATTGAAAATCTGAGGAAAGATTTGAAGATAGCAGTCTACCAACGCTCACCATCCAATTTGACCAAACTTGAACAGTTCTGTAAAGAAGAGTGGGCAAATATTGCTCAATCTAGATGTGCAAAGCTGATAGAGAAGTATCTCAACAGACTCAAGGCTGTTATTAAAGCAAAAAGTGGTTCAACAAAATATTGACATTGGGGGGTGATCCTTTATTAATCTTAGTATGTCATGTTTTTGATTTTTTAATAAATTTTCTGAACTGTAGCTGTGATATCTTTCACTTGGATGTTATAGATTGCATTGAGTAAGTAAAGCTGGGAAGAAAATTTTATTTATGTGTGTTTTCATTTAAGGCTGTAAAGCAAAAAAAATGGGAATATCTCGAAGGGGGTGATTCTTTTCTATACCCACTGTATATAGAAACATCAGTTCTGGTCTCTATTTGGAACAGTTAGTAAATATGTAGTTTACTATAAAAGTGTGTTTTTTTTGTTTTTTTTTAAGTGGTCTTCCATCCAGGTTCGCTGTGTGGTTGGTGCAGCAATGCACTGTAATCAGTGCATGCACCCAACCAACCTTCCAATAGCTGTGTGTAATATACAACTAGCCCGATAATCAGTATGTTGGAGTCAATACCAGAAAGATGTATTTGGACCATTTTAAGAACTTTAGCATACACACAAAATAAGAAACATGTTACTGGTATTTTCTTTAAAGCTATTCATTGAGCCATGAGTCAAAAAACAGTCTTATTTCTAACACCTAGAAAACAGTACTGTTTACTTTCTTCTTTCATAAATAATGTGTAAGTCTTTTTTAGAGGGTGAAGTGTGTCAGCCAGCATTCACAAGCACTCTCTCTGTGATTTTTTTTTTGTCAGGTATGAAATTAAAAATACAAAACACAGAATTCCATTGAATGTTTTTATATTGTGTCAGCATAAATAAATTAAAATATGCTTAGATAGTTGTAATTGTGAAACACTGTGCAAATAAAAGTAAAGTATAAATATTGCTTCAGTCAATGGCAGAGTTCATTGATTTGATTTCTAATATTTTGTAGTAATCCAGCCATTGTGACAAGAGTGAATGGCATCCTTATCTTTAATGCTGTAGCTAAAGAAATATAACTACAAAAAACATCATTTTTATCATACTGAAGAATAGAACTAGAAATAATGTTTGAAGTTGTCATTTTAAACAAATGCTTAAGACAATTAAAAAAACAATATATGTATGATTATGGTCTGTGATGCGCCTATATATAGTGCTGTGTGCTGATACTATCATTCAGTCCTTGTGTTACATTGTTCCCTTCATTGAACTTTCAGTGAGAAAGCAGAATGAGCAGCTGAAAATGTGTTGCCCTCTTGTGGCTGCAGTAGGCAGAAATTTGAAGATATACATAACATTCTAGTTGAACTCGAGCCAAGCTCCCATACCAAACTTTGAGTTGTATTTAAATCTACTCCTCCATCCACCCTCAACACAATTCATATATTGCATTCACATGTGCAACCGCCTAACTTGGGGAAACAATCCAAATATGTTTTATAGTTGTATATTGACATACATTAACAATATTTATTTTATATTAATGCAACATTGATGCATTTAAGCACTCTGTCCCTGTCTCCAAACTTGTCAAATTCAGGCAAGTCCTAAAAATGCATTGTGGCTAGGTGATTTTCTAACATTGAATATATTTATTTAATGATCATAAGAGGAAAAAAACTTTCTCTAAAAATAGTGTAAGGATGTATTCTTTCTGTACAGTATGCAGAGCTCTGCCGCAAGTTTTGTTATGAAAAAGACTATATAATCATAATTCCAGACCCCAAAATTCTCCTGCCATAACCACAACTATGAAAGCACCCACCTTATCATAACCCCATTACACACATATTCATTTACTGTTCGCTGATTTAGAAACACCTGTGCTATTTCCAGGAAGTAAGAAAGAGGTTATAGGTACTCTCCTGCACACTTACATACCAATCCTAGTCTGTTTAATATGACTTAGTACATAACTGTTATTGTTGTTACTATTCTAGTTCAGATGCAGGAAAAAGTCATGGTGCCAAATTTCCATCTAAAGCAAGTTGTGAAAGATAAGCAGGCTCTTTTTGTACATTTTTTTAACTATTTAATAAAGTGGTCCTTGTTGAACTTAATAAAAAAAACAGTGTTTGTGATCTATAATAAAAGTCTGTTATCTAATAAGTAGTTTGAAGGATGCCAGATGATGACTTGACACATAAACACAATTTTTAAAACAATTTAGGAGATTTAGGAGAGCGGTTGACTAGCTTTCTTTCTGTGTTCAGCAGACATGGCCATCTCTTTACTATACCAGTAAATATTGGATAATTATTTCAGTACATAATCACTGTTTATCCAAAAAAAAAATTGTCATTTTAGATGGGTGTTGTGATGGTACACTTGAGCATTGCATTAAATTCCTTTTGTTTCTTATTGCATTCTGCACGTTGATAACATTTTGGTAAATATAAATATTGAAATTAATTATTTCAGTTACCTTTAGACTAATCTTGACAAAGTTTAAGCCCAAGTTTTTTGGACTGTTTCTTGCATTGGCCTCAGGAAATAAAGCAAGAATCCAGTGCTTTTTTCCAATAATTTTCATTCAGTTTACACTGACTTAGTCTCTTTCAAACTCTCTTTATTATTACAGTGAAACAATATTTCTACAGAGTGGTATCATTGTAGTGCTGAACAGAAATAGTCAACTTAAATGGTCTTAGTGGTGGCATAGAAGAAGAAATTGTTAAATGATACTGATAAGAGAAAAATATTCACAGAAAATGTATGAATATTTTGTGATTACATATTTCTATTAATTGATCTTGCACTAGGGGGCATTGGTTTACCATTTATGGTCAAAAGAAGATAATTTTCAGTCAGGCCTACCTTAACCATCACCATTAATAACATTCAAAAGAATATATTCCAAATGTTTCAGTTTTCAAGCAAAAAGTAAGCATTTTTAAATATTGATACTGCTCAATAGTGCTCAATGCTCAAAAGAATCAGAATACATTAAATTTTGCATCAAGCATTTTTTAAATGTTAGAAAGAATTGTATGTGTAGTTATTTATTTAATAATAAGAAATTCTATTTCATCCATGTTTCAAACATGCACAAAGAGTGCAGTAAAAGTGAAGTTCCAAAATGCAGGTAAAGAATATTAAATGCTTCACTTATTACATTAAAAATGTTCTTAGCAGTATGAAACAATGAACGAGCAGACAAAGTACAGTGTAATGCTATTACAAAATTGTGCTTTTACAGAATGCTAAATATAGCTCATAATACTGAATTTGCTTTTATGTTAATGTATTTTTATTTAGGATTATATACATAATGGCTATTTACCTGTGGACCCAAATCTCTTATGGTAAAGCTTGCATTGTATAGTAAAAATGCTATGTAACTGAAATAACAGGTAGGTAAAGAAATTGCCTCATTAGATCATTAATATTCATAAAGGAGTTTTCGAAGATTGTTGAATTCAGGACAAAACAAAATTCTGTATGTAAAATCGTCCTTCGATGATAATCTGGGAAGATAAGTATAAAAATGTTAAAGGATGCCATTGTTTATTACAATGTACAGGCCCCTCCTGATTTCACCCTGGGTTTCCACCATCTAGTACAGCAGATCGTTGTTGTGAACAAAGCAAGGAGTGGATGATATTGACCCGTTGGTGGGATACCCATCTACTGTGGCAACCACATTCCTTGCATGCTTCAGGAAATTGTTGTTTTACTGCTTTTGCTTAAGCAGCGTGGGTGAGGAGCAAAACCGAAGCTGAAGTGAGTGAGTGGATTGAGGGCAGTACCCAATGATACAGCAGGATCAGGGGTCGAGTAAGACAGCCCCATAGAGACAGTTTTGTGTCTGCCTGAGTTCTGCAAGGTTTTACTGGGTGCCCCTTTACCTATTCTCGCATGGCTGGGCCTCACCTCCTGGTAGTTTTTCATCACTTATTGCAAGGCTTTTCGGTCCAGGCCGGATTGGTGATTCCCTGTTGGGTTTTCTGTGGGGCCAGTCTCTCCCCAGAATCATGCCATAGTGGGAGTTTGGCAGCTCCACCACTCACAACCGTCTGAGCTTCCCTTTAGCTGCTAGCCAGCAGACTCTGGTATGGTCTGCCCCCCAGGTTGAAAACCTGCACTCTTGTGGGGTGCTCCAGGCTGAACCTCCAGCCCCTTCGCTGCTGAGCCTGGCTGACCACAATGAGCCCTGTTCAAGGTTGGGTAATCCATAGCAACCTGTTCCTCCAAGTCATATGAGCTGTGATTCCCTTGTCAGGAAGGGGGCTATTAGATGTACTCACTTGCGCTTTGGCCATTGTTGGTGGTGGGCCGTATCCTCGAAGATCAGTACACAGGTCTCCACATCATCCTGCGGCTGCATGGATACAAGCTGCTGTGCAGGCCCTTGTCCCCTACCTACTGGGAGTATGTTTGTGGCCTCATCCTGCGCTTCAGTGTCTGGCAGCTCAGCATTCTACAGTTGCAGTTGTGTCACCTGATTGGCCAGTTGCGGACCAGTTCTACCAGGTTGGCTGGGTCTGCCATTGTGGCTTCCAAATCCTGTCAACCACCCTACCTGTGGCCGGGTGTAGGAATGACAGCTCCACTACTTGAGAAAATTTGTGGACGCAAACCAGGTTGTCCTGTTTATTGTCTGCAGACCACACAAAAACTAAACAAAAGAAAATGGTCTTTGGTGTATCCCCATTATGCGGGGTATTCAAGACAAATGAGAAAGAGATATCAAGGTCAATTTATTTGCGGAGCTCTGTGCTGGGGGTTGCACGAACCAGTAATGGTACCTCCTTCCTGAACAACCAGGCTTTCATGGTAGTTTAACTAGAAGGGGCAGATCAGTTTCCCCCATTAGACAGCTTCTCAGCGTTGTGGAGAAAGAAGGGGATGACAGTGTTAGCAATCACCAGTGGGTGATTGCATGCCTCGACTGATTCTGTGAGGAGGTCCTCCGACACATGTGTAACAGTGACCTTGTGAAAACACTATATTACATTAAAATAAATGCAAATTAGGGATGCTCTGATCAGGTAAGGCTTTACTGCTTTTTTAAGGCTGATACCAATTACCAGTTTTCATGTTACTTGATTGGCCTATTACGATTTGTTTTTTCGTTTAAAAAACTTTACACTAAGCTCCTGCATAACTAGTTAATTGTTCATTTTTTATTAACAAAATGAATTTCTGTAGGCTTATTGTTCAGTGACCGTAAAATACTAAAATAAATAAAATTTCCTTAAAATACATACTTAACTATTAAAATATGTACATAAATATTTATCTATAAAACATAAAAGAAAATAAAAATCCATCCATCCATCCATTTCCCAAATGCTTCTCACAATTAAAAGCAGTCATAGTGTTTTATTTTTTCTGTAATACAGTGATCCCTCGCTATATCGCGCTTCGCCTTTCGCGGCTTCACTCCATCGCGGATTTTATATGTAAGCATATTTAAATATATATCGCGGATTTTTCGCTGCTTCGCGGGTTTCTGCGGACAATAGGTCTTTTAATTTCTGGTACATGCTTCCTCAGTTGGTTTGCCCAGTTGATTTCATACAAGGGACGCTATTGGCAGATGGCTGAAAAGCTATCCAGCTTACTTTCTCTCTCTCTCTCTCTCTCTCTCTCTCTTGCGCTGACGTAGGGGGGTGTGAGCAGGGGGGCTGTGTGCAGCTGCTTCCTGAAGGACAGGCTGCACGGAGCTTCGCATACTTAAAAGCTCAAAGGGCACGTATTGATTTTTTTTATCTGTCTCTCGCTATCTCTCTCTCTCTCTCTCTCTCTCTCTCTCTCTCTCTCTCTCTCTTCCTGCTCCTGACAGAGGGGGTGTGAGCTGCCGCCTTCAACAGCTTTGTACCGGCGGTGCTTCGCATACTTAAAAGCCGTATTGATTTTTTTTTTGACTGCTTGCTTTGCACTCCTTTGAAAAGGAAGATATGTTTGCATTCTTTTAATTGTGAGACAGAACTGTCATCTCTGTCTTGTCATGGAGCACAGTTTAAACTTTTGAAAAAGAGACAAATGTTTGTTTGCAGTGTTTGAATAACGTTCCTGTCTCTCTACAACCTCCTGTGTTTCTGCGCAAATCTGTGACCCAAGCATGACATTCTAAAAATAACCATATAAACATATGGTTTCTACTTCGCGGATTTTCCTACTTCGCGGGTGGCTCTGGAACGCAACCCCCGCGATGGAGGAGGGATTACTGTATACCTATCCGAAACAAAGCTTAATTAAAACAAGTAGTAGTTGTGTGTATTCTCACACAATCAATTAATTGATATTGGCAATTAAACACTGCTTAAATATAAATATACATGCACTTATAGGTTTTAATTGTTTTAAATCATTAATTGCACTACAGCTTTTTGCTGTTAAAATACATATTTACAATATTTATATAGGTTTGTTTTTTTTATACTTCAGTGTATCAGCTAGACATTTGTAATTCTTCAGATGTAATCATAAAATATAGATTACCATTTTAATTACTAGGGGGCTCTGCCCCTTGCTTGCTTCCGCTCGCCCACCCCCGGGTTTGGTTTACCAGATATACAATTTAAAGAGATTGTTATTTTCATGGGAATTGTTACATATGCATTATTTTCACTTTTACTTTGAAACTTTAGTAAAAACAATATTTGGAATTAACTTTTCTTCAAGATCGCATTGAATTTTGATTCCGTGTTTGGACTTGCATTGTGACAACGCAACGTATAACTGCCTATGAGTGAATATCGTTTATTTCTCTCTAATAAATAAAACGACTTTCTCAAATGTTTGTCCATGCTCTTTCTTCTTTGCTTTGTCGTTGACGTGTCATCTAGAACGTATAAAATTATTGTCCTGATAAAACGTATAAGAGCTGAGAGCACAGGAAGTGTGTCTGCCAAAAGCATTCACACGACTGAGGTTAGATGACTGTCGACTTCTTTGAAAATAGTTGTAAGTAGGGCGTGACTTGAAAGAATCTCATGTTCCAAGTCTCTGTCTCACGGGACTAAATACCTTGCCAGTGTTTTTGGAATCTTTCAATTCTTGCTGGCAGCACGAATTATACAATTTACAAGTCTGTGACTTAAAGTTTATATCTGGACGATATATTAGATCTCTTTTTGCTGTTCCGTTATTTCACTGAGTAATTTCCGTTTTGTTTATGCTAATGTGATCTTTACTCTCCTTTTTTTTTTTTTTTTTGAGACTTTTGAATTTTCGTACATCCATTATCTCTAACCTACTCTGCATGTGTACCGAGCCAACGTTTTTGGAATCATTTAATTCTCGCGGATACGCCTCTTCATAGGGAAGCAACACTACATTTTTTCCCTGATGGCAACACGAATTAGACGATCTGCAAGTTCCTAACTTAAAGTTTAAATCCGAACAATATATTCGATCTCTTTTCACTGTTCCGTTATTTCACAGAGTAATAATTTCTGTTTGTGTGTGCTAATGTGATCTTTCATATGCTTTTTTTGAGACTTTGGAATTTTCGTACTTCCATTATCTCTAACCTTCTCTGCATGTGTACCGCGCCAACATTTTTTAATTCTTTATGACGTTCTACTTTGTCTACTCTTTGTCCTTTATTTCTGGCCCCGGGTGTGGTTAAATCTCTTTCTCGCGGGACGTATAAGTGTCTTTTCGAGAACATCACATCTCGCCTCCTTTCTTCCAAGATTTTTTTTTATAATAGAAAGATGTAGTACTTGTTTCTTACCAAAATTTGTGATCTATGACACACAGCAACAAATAATAAACAAAGTACAAATCTTTAAAAATAGACTATTGGTTACTAAGCAGCTATTTCAAATTTGTCTTTATCTTTTCTTTTTCCAATTAAAAGCAAAGGCTTCTGCATTTTAAACAAGCTTGCTGTCCAAACTCAAGCAGTGTTTGTTTTAATTTAAAGGACAAAATAAAGGTCTGAATTCCTTAAAGTAACTTTTCTTGCCGTTTGACTTCTCTGATTACTTTTTTTCAGCTTATTACTCCACTTTCTTTAACGTAAAGGATAATATACATATCACCTCTCCTTCACTGATAAAACAAGCCTTCACTTTCTGCTGTTTATTTACACTGCTGGAAGCTTGCTGCAACAGGAAAAAAAAAGAATGTGTGGTGGCTCAACTACACCGATCAAGTCTTTTTTTAGTGAAAACTGGCTGATTCCAATCGGCGGAGCATCCCTAACACAAATAAATATTATTATTACAGTGAAAGTAACAAGACTGAAATTTCCGGAGATGGCTAGAACCACACAAGTTTAGTTCCCAAACTTCATTGAAGGAAACCTCCCACCATTTCATGTACTTGTTAAATTTCACCCCCAGCTGACCAAATTAATATAAATGAAGTAGTGAATAACCAGCCCAGGTGTACAAGTGCTGCAGTTTAACAAATAATTTACTATACTGAGTGGAAACCACAAATACTGATGTACCTTGAAGAGAGGTTGGAAATTGCTAAAATATTTTGAAAGACCTAAAATAATACCTTTGTATTAACAAGGTTATATTAAGCATGTAATGGCACACCAAACTGGATTTTCAAGATTTCACAAAGACCTTTGGAGAAACTGGGCAAGTTGAAATGGAAAACTCAATATCATCTTTAAGGGACAGACAGAAGTCCAGTGTAGGGCTTGCTCTGCTTCTGTCACCAAAGTACGTGGTTGGACTTTGCACAGAAATCATAAAGGAAATGTTGTAACCGGTGGCTAAAGTCAATGTTTTTAAATTTTCTGGTTCAGCAGAATGACCAGTATGTCAGAGTTGTTGAGAAGTACATTGCATTGGGAGTGTTTCTTGGTCTGGAGGTTCATTTTATCCAATGATGTAGGGGATCTTGTCAAAAGCAGTGAAATGATGATGACTGCTAGGAAATATAAACAACATATTAATTCATCATGCTGTATTTTGGTGTAACTGATTTATTGGAATCTTTATTTCCAGTTTTCAACCCATTAATGCAGGGCTATTCAATTACAAATTCACTTAGGCCAAATTTTTAAACCAATAAATTTAGCTGGGCCATACATTTTCAACAGCCAGTAATAGCAGGAAATAACAAATTTTAAAACAGTGCAAATTAATGTATTGAAAAATAAATAATGTGTAATCATTTTTTCCCCTTTTAAATTTGGTCACATCTGACACAGGCACATTGAAAAGTGCATTAAAAACAATAAAAAAGCTATAACAGAAAAGACTCTGAGGTAGTAACAATACTTTTTTTCCACTTTTGCAATTAAAAAAAATAAACATTTTGCACACATCTGATCCAGGCACATCTCAAAGTGCATAAAATCAAAAAAACTGCACAGTATTTGCAATAACATTTGTTGAACTTTTGAAATAAAATGGATATTTTGGTCATATATGACCAAGGCACATCACAAACAGCATTTAAATGATTTAAAAAAGAAATGTCAATGCTATTAAAGCTATTAGTGCACAAACCCATAACAAGTGATAATGGTAACTAACACACATAAATACAATGTCTACTCAACACGAAGAGAATAGAATGTAGGTTCATTTTAAATCACAGCGTGTGATTTAGCAGTGCCTTTTTTGTAAACAAAAAGGTGACGGTATGCATACATTGCATTTGGATCAAGTTATACAGAGACAGAAAGTCCTAGCGCTTCATGTTTTGTTTATTTGGTGAAAAAAAAGATAACATTTGAAACTGACAACTCATCAAGCATAATAATAATTATCCTTTACATTTATATAGCACTTTACTCACTACTCAAAGCGCTTTGCAAACTCCATGCAGGGAGGACCCAGGACGCGAATGCATGATCTCCTTATTGCAAGGCAGTGGTGCTACTATTACACCACCAATGTAGGTGAATTGTACTGCATAATATACTAGTTTAAAATTACAGAGTACATGTATTTCTAAAATCAAAGAATATTTACTGCAGGTTTAATAACAAGCTTTACATTCTACAACAAAGTTGTTATGTAGTCCTGCAAAGCAATCAGTCCTTAATTTGATTGAATTTTAAAGAAAATTCTAAATGTTTTGCTTGCTTTCATTTAATGCAGTCTTTCTAATTTGTTCTTGCTTTGAGTATCAATGACAGATCGTCATCTGTGTCAGATCGTCAGCCATGAATCCGCAGGATAAAAGTGTATGAGTGGAGGGCCAACCAGTCGTATGAAGGAAAGTGCAGAGACAGTGCTTGTCAGTAAACAGGCTCTCACCAGGGTATCCATTAGATTCATTTGTAAAAACCCACATTTGCACTCACTTCATGAAACTGGAATACAACTAAGACTTAGCACACAATTGATTACAGAATATAGTCGATGCCACAACCAGCAGTTCTGGCTGAGGTGCTGGTACAACCTACTGGCGCATAATGTCACAAAAAAATAAAGAAATCGCTGTATAATTAACTAATATCACCACTTCTAGACACACAACAATGTGCCGCATTGTGGGATGAATGTTGCTAGATTATGCACAGTGGTGCATTCATGATCTGTACTATGTAGGAATTACTGAAGGCTTGCGAAATGTGTTTTTCTCGTTTTTTTTGCTGCATTTCTGGCTGGACCACAGGCTGGCCCACATGGAAGTTGCTTCTGAGCCACATGTGGCTTGCAGCCCGACATTTGAATAGGCCGGCATTAATGGTTTGAAGCACACTACAAACACACGCAAGATGTAGTTTGAGTTGCAAAAAGAGCTTTAACAGTATTCAGGATGTTTTGACAAAACTAATACTGTGTGGCATAATTTGGACAAAGAAATTAAAAGAAGTGTTATGGCAAGTCCTTTATTTTAAAGGACATAACTACCTGAAAAAATTATACAGCAGTGTACCAAATTGAATTGCATTAGTGGTGCATTCTATAAGAGACTACACAAAATACTGACTAGTTTGAAAAACTAAAGACATTAACTTTTTATTAAATCCGTTGACTAAAGGATGTCCATTGGAACCATTGCATTTTTTAATTTCACTATATACTTTACTTATACATCAATAGTTCACAACATTAATACAACCTGCCTAATATTGTGTAGGTCCCCCTTGTCCAGCCAAATCATCTCTGACCAGTCCAGGCATGGACTCCACAAGACCTCTAATGGTATTCTGTGGTATCTGGCTCCAAGACATTAGCAGCAGAACCTTTAAGTTTTATAAGTTGCAAGGTGAGCCTGCAACTCTGCAATCTGATTGAGATCTGGGGAATGTGGAGGCCAAGTCAACATCTTGATTTCTTTGTCCTCAAACCATTCGTGAACAGTTTTTCCACCTTAAGCCCAAAATCATGTATAAATGTCTAGGATTTTTTGTGCTCCATTGATCTAAAGGATTTAAGAGTCACCTTTGAGTACTTTTATTTGTAGATGGTTTTCAGTATTTCATAAAAATTAATTCATTGGCTTATTGAAATTTATAGCTTTTTATCCAAGGCATATGTTAGAGTGAAATTTCTTTTACATGTTATCTTTTGCCCTCTGAATCCCAATGCATGTACTTACAGGTTTTCCACCTTAATTAAATATGCTATCTTAGGTGCCTTAACTTTTAATTTTTAGTTAACATAAATGACCTAATTTAGTTAAGCATATTGATGCACAGTCATCCTTTGTCAATCAAAGCTTACAAACTTGTGTTCTAAATGATTGAATTTTATTGATCAAATTTATTTGAAAGAAGGAACTGACTGACTGATTGATATGTCACATAATATGCACATTTATTCAGATTGACAATTAAAAAAAAAAAAACAAAACTAATTTTCTTCATTGTGATATATTTTATTTCAAAATATAGACTTGTTGCCTCCTAATCTCTGTTTGCTTAAGCTGAAGTGGTTGTACTCCTTCAATAGATTTTCATAGCTCGTACTTCTCAGTCCTGAATCATCCTAGTTGATTTTCTCTTTAGTTTTTCTAGCACTACTACTGTATATACACTGTGAATGTCATTAAGTGTAGGGAAAGTATTGTAATTGTCCAAAAATTCGAACTTGAGATTTTGATGAATCTTGATGTTTTAGACCTCCTTGAGTCCTTAAATACCATTTTTTGGAATTATGTGTGTGTG
The DNA here is from genome assembly GCF_900747795.2 of Erpetoichthys calabaricus. Classification (NCBI taxonomy): domain Eukaryota; kingdom Metazoa; phylum Chordata; class Cladistia; order Polypteriformes; family Polypteridae; genus Erpetoichthys; species Erpetoichthys calabaricus. The sequence continues at coordinate 91,368,822 of NC_041402.2, forward strand.
TGTGTGTGTGTGTGCGCGTGTGCACATGTGTTTGTATGTAAACACGATAACTTGAATACACTTTCAGTTAGGTCAATCCAATTTTGCCTACAAGTATTAGGTACAAAACATAGATTTCTATCAACGTTTGAGTTATTGCTACTAACCGGAAGTGGTACTTTTTTATTCATGCAGCTGCAGAGTCCGATTTATTCAACTTTACTTTGATAATAATTATTCAATATATTATTAATTTGATTTGATTTGTTGTTGATGGTTCTTTAATGTACATAATTTAAAAATAAGATTATTGTCTTGCAGTTTACTCCTCAAATATCCATCCCCATATCTGAGTATACGAGAAATTCTAGGGGAGATCACTCCCAATTTTTGTAATAAGGTGATCAAAACTGCATATCATATCCCAGATGAGCCCTCACCAATGTGTTATAAAGTTTAAGCATAAGCTCCTTTGACTTTTACGCAGTATGTTGGGTTATATAACCTAACCTCTTATTAGCCTTCTTAATCACTTGTTTATACTGCCTGGATATAGATAGTAGAGAGTCCACTTTGACAAGGTTCTTCCCCTAAGGTATACAGTGGTACCTCTGGTCACAACCGTAATTTGTTCCAAAACTCTGACCCGAACGTAATTTCCCCCATAGGATTGTATGTAAATACAATTTATCTGTTCCAGACCATACGAACTGTATGTAAATATATATTTTTTTAAGTTTTTAAGCACAAATATAGTTAATTAAACCATAGAATGCACAGCGTAATAGTAAACTATATGTAAAAACATTGAACAACACTGAGAAAACCTTGAACAACAGAGAAAACTAACATTGCAAGAGTTCACGCTATACTGTAGCCTTATGACCCGATCGCTGTAAACACTCTTTTTAAATGAGTTTTAAGCACAGGGGAAAAACAGGAACATTTGAACAAATCCGAACTTTATTTAAAAACCAACCATAAACCACCAAGAAAGTAACATTGTAGGAGTTCACGCTAATAGCATTACAACACGATTGCTGTGTAAACTTTTTTTAATGAGTTTTAAGCACAGGGGAAAAAAATAAACATTTGAAAAATCAAAAATTTAATAAACAACCAAGAAAAGTAACATTGCAACAATTCACGCTATGAACCGAAAAATGAACATTTGAAAAATCCGTAATACAAAAACTAACCATAAACCACCAAGAAAACTAACCTTGCATGAGTCGAGTTCTGGCATGAAGTGAGGAGGAACTGGGTGGAGAACAATCCGGTCTTGTCGCAGTTGAAGACTTGTTGCGGGATGTAGCCTTCGTCCTCCACTAATTTTGTGAAATTTTTCACAAATTCTTTCGCAGCTTCAGCATTGAAACTAGCAGCCTCTCCATGCCTTACCACACTATGAATGCCACTTCTCTTGCGAAACTTTTCAAACCATCTTCCACTGGCTTTAAATTCCTCACTTTCGCCACTCGTAGAAGGATAGTTTTGCAGCAAATCGCCATGAATCTTCCTGGCTTACTCACATAACATCACCTCGCTTACGCTATCCCCTGCAAGTTGCTTCTCGTTCAGCCACACTAGCAACAGTTTTTCCATCTTTTCCAGCACTTGAGGCCACTGCCTAGTTAACGCTATAACTCCTTTTGCAACATCAGCTGCTTTAATAGATTCTTTCTGCTTTAGAATAGTCGAAATCGTAGATTTTGACTTCTTGTACTCGGCGGCAAGATCAGTAACACGAATGCCACGCTCATACTTTTCAATAATTTCTTTCTTTACTTCGATTTCAATTTTCTGAAAAACTTTCTTCTCACCACTCTTCACTTGCTTAGAAGCCATGGTTAACTGCAAAAGCACACGAAATACTTTAGAGCACAAAGAGTTCACAGGTAAAGCACACACATCTGACTGAGAACAATGAACAGGGAGAAGCTGAACACGTGCTTAAATACAGTAATCGGCGCATACGAACCGGAAGGGAAATGAAATAGAGCACAAAGAGTTCACAGCGAAAACACGCACGCACGTGCAAGCACGCATGTCTGACCGAGAACAATGCAACACGTGCGGAAATCATCAGCACGCACAAACCGAAAGGGAAACTGGCTTGTTCGTATACAGAGTGTGTGGTCGTGAACAGATGCAAAAGTTTGGCGAACGTTTTGCGGTGTTTGGTGAGGTGTTGCGTGCTGGCACATGAGGCTCAGTCATACGTATCCCATGACGCGGGAGGAGGGTTAGAGTTGGCTGGCGGGGCTCTGTCGTGCGTACCCCATTACGCGGGAGGAAGGTTAGAGTTGGTGAGCGGGGCTCTGTCTTGCGTGCATGCATATCCCGTGGTTGGACGACTTGGTGGATTATATATAGAAAAGCAGCCGAAACCGAAAAGAACAATGAAAAGTCAACGTGGCTCAGAGGTGCATGTGGACTGTAGCAGAGACGAAAGCAACTGAGGCGGTGTTTGGTGAGGTGCTGCGTGCCTCGAGAGCGAGGGTGGACTTGGGAGGAGGGTTAGAGTTGGCGGGCGGGGCTCTGTCTTGCGTGCCATGGTCAGCTGCTTAGTGAATTGTTGGTGGGCGGGGCTCTGTCTTGCTTGCCATGTCTTGCGTGCGTCTTGCTTGCCATGGACTTAGTGATTGCCATGGTCGGCTGCTTAGTGAATTGTTGGTGGGCGTGGCTCTGTCTTGCGTGCGTCTTGTTTGCCATGTCTTGCGTGCATCTTGCTTGCCATGGACTTAGTGAATTATATATATATAGATTTTTACCAAGATCATAAATGTATGTTTTTTATTTAAAAATTAGATTAGGATTACATTAGATATGAAAGAAACAACAAATGATTCTAAATACAGTGATCCCTCGCTATATCGCGCTTCGACTTTCGCGGTTTCACTCCATCGCGGATTTTAAATGTAAGCATATCTAAATTTATATCACAGATTTTTTGCTGGTTCGCGGATTTCTGCAGACAATGGGTCTTTTTAATTTATGGTACATGCTTCCTCAGTTGGCTTGCCCAGTTGATTTTCATACAAGGGACGCTATTGGCAGATGGCTGAGAAGCTACCCAACCAGAGCACGTACTATGTATTAAATAAAACTCCTCAAAGATATACGATATGGTTCCCACGCGGTGCTTCGCATACTTGAAAGCCCGAACAGAACGTATTGATTTTTGATTGTTTGCTTTTCTCTGTCTCTCTCACTCTCTCTAACATTCTCTGCTCCTGACGGAGGGGGTGTGAGCAGAGGGGCTGTTCGCACACTGGCCTAGAGGATACGGACGCTCCTCTAAAAAATGCTGAAAGACTACCTTCACATCGCTCCCTTCCTTGCAGCTGCTTTGACCGGTGGTGCTTCGCATACTTAAAAGCCCGAACAGCTCTATTGATTTTTGATTGTTTGCTTTTCTCTCTCTCTGTCTCTCTCTCTCTCTGACATTCTCTGCTCCTGACACACACTCATTTGAAGAGGAAGATATGTTTGCATTTTTTTAATTGTGAGACAGAACTGTCATCTCTGTCTTGTCATGGAGCACAGTTTAAACTTTTGACTAAAGGGTGTTATTTCATGTCTAGAGGGCTCTAATAATGTTAATCACTTTGAGCTACTTTTTGTATGAAAATGTGCTATATAAATAAATGTTGCTGTTGTTATTAAAAAAACGTATTTAGAAGGCCGTAAACATGTTTTCTATGCTCTGTGAAAATATTCGATTTATAATAAAGAATCCTACTTTGCGGAAATTCATTTATCGTGGTAGAGTCTGGAATGGATTAACCGTGATAAACGAGGGTTTACTGTATATAAAAAGATCATTAATGTATGCTGAAGAATACTGGTCCCTGCATTGATACCTGTGGGACACTACTTTTACCATCACCTACATGACAACCATTTGCTTCCTTTGTTTAAACCAGATTGCTCCACTCTACAAACTGCATATACTTCTCTTTTGTAACCAGCCTCTCATACAGGACTTTAGCAAAAGCCTTCTGAGAATTAAGGAAAACAACATCATACAAGGATTGAGAGTTAAGAGAAAGCAATGTTAAAACAGGCTCAGGTCAACATAAAAAGATATGAGAAAATCTTGCAACCAAAGCCCTGTATGCAAAACAAAAATCTGAGTTATTATTCTTGTGAAGAATTCTAAAGTACAAACAATTCAGTATTATTAACTAGCAAAGTTAATTTTTTTTTGTAAAACCCAGAAAGTTGGATGAGGTGGATTGCATATCATAATTTAAAAAGTGATGGTCTGATGATGTCACACTTTAAAAATTCCAGCCATCACATGGTAGTAAATGGGTCACCATTACCAAATTTGAATGGCCCAAAAGATGGCGTGACAAAAAATAATAAATTGATATATCAATATAAAACACAAGAATAAAATTACAAAAGGAGAAATAGTACAGAATTTAATTCTTCATAATCATAAACCTTGAAAATCAGTGTGATCTTTCAAAAATGTGCATCATTTGATATACTGTATGTATTCACTAACTTGTTTAAACACTGTGAATTAAATGTTATATGGTCCTGCCTGTCAAAATGAGAACTTCTTTCTCAACAATTAATAGTTCCTGAATCTGATGGGAAGTTATTAGCTTCTACATATGCAACAAAGCTGGAAAAATTGAAATGGTTTTAAGTGAGTGAATTAATTAGTCTACTGCATTGATTGAATTATTAGTTAACTCAAGGAGCAACATTGAATTTAGAAAATCTTTATTAAAATAGTTATTCACATGCCTAGTGCTGTATTAAACACAGAAAATGAATGACATTAATTATTAAAAATGCAAGTTATTAATAAAATGTAGTAGATTTAAAGAAGTAGTCTATGATATTAGTTTATGCATCTATATTTAAATTTGCATTCATAACAACTGTGAGGTTGAGACTGATATTTATTTATTTATTTGATAGGGAGCAAAGTCTGATAGTGTGCTCTGTCACTTGGGCAACTGGGTATTGGTACTGATAGACATTATAGACATGTTGGGGTTGTCACATTGTAAGGTAAAATGAATGTGTGTTTCATTCTCAGCATCCACTTTGAAGCATTCTTCAAGATGACAGATAAATTACTTGAAGCACTTTGAAGTACATGCATACTGTATAATCTCAATTGTGAAATGCAAATGTTAAAACGAACCACGCAACTTTTAGTGTTCAAAATACAATGGGTTGTATTACTTGAATGGATTCATTTCAGTATGGTTTTATTTTAACATTTATTCACTTATTTACATATTTATTTGATCTTTTGCTGTGTGTGTAAAATTAGTTTAATGATAGTATTAGCCTTGAAAAATGCTGAAAATGTGTCCTTGATAGCCACGCATATTGCCTTGTAATGATGTACTGAATTAAATGTACAATATAAAGTAAAGATTGATTGATTAATATGATTTGTTTCAAAGTTTGATTTAAAACAAAATTCAGGTAGCAAATGTGTATATTTGCACTTGAAGATTTTACTATTCTCCACATTGGAGAGTAAAAATGATGCATTTGATGGAAAACTTCAAAGCATGGCAAAATTTTTAATGAGCTACTCAAAATTATATAAATGGTAACTTTAAAAATAAATCATATTATTTGTTACATATTTTTTTTAAGTCGTGGCATTGAGAGAGGCTTGCTTGTCATACACACTTTTGGCCATTAAAAAATGCAACACTAGGAAAAAGACATCATATTGGTTTGAAACTTGCAGAATGGATAGATCATGGTAGGGTGTGAAAATGATTATAAGCTTAGCACATTTGAAAATGATTTGTGCAAGTTACACCCCTGGATTTTCCCAAAGTTGGGTATATGATGCGCCCAGAAAGGAACTTCATTGAGTGACTGCTGGTAGTTAGTGTACTAGCTCTTGGATGTTCCCGGTCCCAGGTGTTATGGTGTGGGTGCTATTTAGTGTCATTCACATTACCATCTCATATGAATTGCTGGTACTTTGACCAGCTAAGGATACATTACAGGAATATTGAAAAGGCTAAGGTGGTACCCGGTCTGCAGGGGTTTTCTGATGTGATATTCCAATAGGACAATGCCTGACCACATGTGGCACAAAACATCCTACTGTTCCTAGAAGACCACCATATGCTACTTCTTTCCTGGCTCGCACATTCACCAGGTTTTTTCCCCACAGAGCACATCCAGGGCATGGTCAGATAATGACTAGCTAGCAAGAGACCACCAGAAGTTACCTCAGATGACCTTTAGCATGTATAGAGCCTGCATGACATGCCATTCCACAAACAAAACATCAGGTGTCTCTTCCTGTTCAAGATAGACCATGTGCAAGTGGTTATATCCACCCAGGGTGGATACACCAAATACTGATTACTGTGTGTTCCACTTGCGTGACCCAGCTGTAAATCTAATCATGTGTACACCATGTATCATTGTTAATCTGCCATATAAATATCACTTTGATATCTTGTGTCTTTCATGGTGTTGCAATTATAATGGCCAGAAGTGTAAGAGATTATTTTTCTGGCAACTATATTGGTTGTATATTGTGAAATAACTAATAACATTGTACATTAAAGCCATGTCATTTTATGTTTTTAAGCATGACTGTAGTATCTTCCTCTTCATGCAAAGTCCTTGTATATATGTTTTAGGGGTGGGCAACAACAATGACGGAATCCTTGTCCTTGGAGCCACCAATATCCCTTGGGTTTTAGATGCTGCCATTCGAAGGAGGTAAAAAAATGCTTACTTTAGCATATTAGAGTAAAGATTAAATTATGTCCATTTAGTTATTTAATTTCTAATAGAAATTTGTGCTTTTAATTTAAAAAAAACAAAAAAACACCTCACTGGTTGTTCTTTGTCCATTCTAGAAAATAATAACTGTCATATATCTTTTTTTCTTCCCTCTTTTACCAAGCATATTTCTTTTACAAATGTTTAAGATGTTTTGTTTCAGTTTCGGGGGGGGGGCATGGTGCCACAGTGGTAGTATTTCTCCCTTGCAACAAGGATGTTCAAGTTCATGTCCTGGGTCTTTCCTGCATGGAGCTGGCATGTTGTCCTGTGTCTGCATTTGTTTCCTCCGGATGCTATGGTTTCCTCCCACATACCAAACACATGTAGGTTAGGTGGATTGGCAATGCTAAATTGCCCCTAATGTCTTTGTGTGTGTGTGTCTTTGTGTTCACACTACGACTGATTGATACTCTGTTCAGTGAGTGTTCTTGCCTTACTTACTGTGCTTTCTGGGATAGGCTCCAGCTTCCCCTCAACCTTGCACTAGCCTCTTTGCGGTTCTGCTGCTTGCGTATGGGGATGCGGATGTACAATTTAAACAGATTTTTATTTTCATGGTAACTGTTTCATATGCATCAACGCAGTGTATAACTGCCCGTGATTGAATTTCATTTCTTTCTCTCTATTAGATAAAACTACTTTTTCGAATGTTTGGCTCTGAGATTTGTTAATTGTCTTTGCAAAAGCTATTCTAACTGGAAACTGTTAACGTTTTAATACAAATGGCATATCAAGATCTCCTTTGTTGTCTAATGTTATTCGCCAAAGATTACTACATTACCTTTCTTGGATATATCCTTCTTTCTACAGTAATTTGTACGTTGTTAAGACTGGATGTTGTATTGTTAGACTGGATGTTGATATTGTAAGTTGTTGTTTTCATCTTCCACATGATCCACTGTTTCAGCATAGTCTATTGATACGCAATTAACCAATTTGATGTGTAACCAACCGATCAACATTTTTGGCGTTAATTCATTTGACTTCCTCGTTTCTCGATGGTAGGATTGCACCTGTATTCATTTTTTATGTTGATAACCCTTCATGATGAAATTCTTCAATAATATTTGGACATATGTCTTCTTTAATTGGGAACTTAAAGTGAGGAAAATGTTAAAATGTATAAGAGCTGAGAGCGCAGGAAGTGTGTTTTGACAAAAGCATTCATGCGAATGAGAGTTTAGAGGACCATGGACGTTTGAAAATGTTTGAGAGGAGGGCGTGACTTGAAAAAATCTCAAGGCCAAAGTCTCGTCTCACTTGACTTACAAAATTCTCTCTTCCAAAAAGACTCATCACGTCAAAGGATTTCTCTCTATTATTAAAAAAAATCGTGGAAAGCTTGGAAGGAGACGATAGGTGATCTTCTCGGAAGACAATTTGACATCCCACAAGAGACACTTTAATGTCACACGAGACAAGTCAGTGAGACAAAAGGACAGCTGCTGTACAGGCTTTTAAATGATCGACACGCAGGATGACAAGCCGAACATGTAGCAGAAAGACAGCAGCTGATCAGACCGCATCTCCTTAGTGTTCTTTACCCCAGATTTCTAATGAGTGGAGAATCAGGGACAAATCTAGGAAGTGCTAAAGGGATCATATATCTCAATTATTGTGATAGTGTCTGAATATTCCCAATAGAAGGTCCTGAAAAAATTGCTTGAGGATAGCAAGGCCCAGTGATCCCAATTCAGCATGTCTTTTCTACCACCATTACCAGGAAATGTGTAAAGAAAGTGAGGATGAAATATAATATTAAGAGAAATCATTCAAATTGAAATGCCTACAGTATGATTATCCAAAAGTGGAACCTGCAGGTGTCTACAATTCAGTATTCACTATTTTTATAATGCAGTTTGCAATATAACATATATAGTTCAGGGACTTTTTCCATTGACTTTTGTTGTTCAAGTTATAAGTAATTGTATTTGGACTAGTCTAAATTTATTGCAGAAAATTTAATATTTAATGCCTTGTGCTTATTCCTAATTTAGATAGGTACTATTACATTTTCAGCAGTTGAAATTCTAATTATAAATACCTTTAATTACATTTTTGTCCTCCAGATCTCTGCAATTACATTTTGTTTGGTAGAAACCAGTAGGCAGTCTTTTTCCATTGACTTCCATGGAGCTTTTAATTAGAACAATTTACTTAATTACATTTTGCTATGTCAAAATTTGAAATTATGATATAGATTTATATTTTAACATAATTACAATATTCTACATTAAAAGTGGCTAAGCAAAATATAATTGCAAATATCTCTAATTAGATCTTTAACTAGAAAAAATGAAGTGCCGCTAGAAAATCATTATCTCTCTTTGAAATAGTCACTTCTTTTGCCTTACATCAAAACCCACTGAAAATAACTTTTTTCTAGCTTTATTTACACATTTTGCCATACAACATTCAAGTAAAGAAGAAAGGCAACAGTTCTGGAAATTAGTTAAGAAATGAAAACTACAATAGTAGGGTTGAAAAAGTAATCAGTCACCCAAATGTAATACTTTGTACAGCCACCTTGTGCTTTAATAACACCCACCAATCTGACTGACTATGTCTCTAGCAGCTTTGTGCACCTTGATTGGGAAGTATTTGCCCATTCTTCCTTGCAGATTTTTTTGAGTTAAATTTTGTGGTGAGCAGCTATGGACTGCCACTCCACCCAGATATTTAGTGGCAACCTCTTCATCCTTTTACATGCTCATGCACACTTCCCGGGGTCAGAGGCAACTACCATGTTACTATTTCCTCAGGCTGTATAAACCAACCAAAGACAAAGGGTCCACAGTTGGAATTTGCTGGTGACTACTCATCATAGCCAATGGACTATTAACAGCCAGGAGACATGTCCGGAGTGCTGTATCTGTCCACCAACTGCTGCTCATGGAGATTCTTTTATTCTGGATTGTCTGGTAGCACAGAGCTGTCATTCCAGCCTTATAACATTAGTGTCTGCATTAGTTTTACATGTTCTCCTATTGCATTTACAAATTGAGTAGCATAAGTGAGTGTCAGTTAGTTTACTCACTCTAACACGTTCTAAGTTATTTTATTTCTATATCCTCAGCAAGAGCGAATCATCGTGTATTAAAAAGATAATTGTATTGTAGAACTTTAATCTGCCCTGTCAAACTCATCCTTTTTCATTTTCTGAGTTTTTATTTTTATTTTTTATTTTTAACTGTGCATGCACACAACACACCACAGAAACATGGTTGTGCAGGTGGCTTGGCTCTTTCTAAAATTTAATGCTTTTAAAAACTAATGTTTTACCCTCCATGCCTTACCAACTGCAAGGCAGATATTAAACTGGAACTAAAACTGGAACTAGTCTGTAGTCAGAGGGATAAGAAATTATTAGAATATTAATTTACAGTTTAGCTTGTGGGGCTTATAATAGAACCTCCCATTGACTATACTATAATACACTGCCTGGCCAAAAAAAAAAGTCGCCACCTGGATTTAACTAAGCAAATAGGAGGTTCGAGCCTCCTATTGGATAATTACTGCATGGGCGATTATCTTTCAGCTGGCAACAAGTTATTTAACCCCAACTGGTGCAATGAGTTGCTTCTCATTTCTTAAACAACCATGTCGAAAGACACATCTTGTGGTTGAGGAAAAGATGTTAGTCTGTTTGAGAAGGGTCAAATCATTGGCATGCATCAAGCAGAGAAAACATCATAGGAGATTGCAGAAACTACTAAAATTGGGTTAAGAACTGTCCAACGCATTATTAAAAACTGGAAGGATAGTGGGGACCCATCATCTTCGAGGAAGAAATGTGGCTGGAAAAAAATCCTGAATTATTGTGATCGGCGATCACTTAAACGTTTGGTGAAATCAAATCGAAGAAAAACAACAGTAGAACTCAGGTCTATGTTTAATAGTGAAAGTAAGAGCATTTCCACACGCACAATGCGAAGGGAACTCAAAGGATTGGGACTGAACAGCTGTATAGCCGTAAGAAAACCACTAATCAGTGAGGCAAACCGGAAAAAAAGGCTTCAATTTGCTAGGGAGCATAAAGATTGGACTCTGGAGCAATGGAAGAAGGCCACGTGGTCTGATGAGTCCAGATTTACCCTGTTCCAGAGTTGAGAATCTTTGGGATGTGCTGGAGAAGGCTTTGCACAGCGGTCAGACTCTACCATCATCAATGCAAGATCTTGGTGAAAAATTAATGCAACACTGGATGGAACTAAATCTTGTGACATTGCAGAAGCTTGTCGAAACAATGCCACAGCGAATGTGTGCCATAATCAAAGCTAAAGGCAGTCCAACGAAATATTAGAGTGTGTGACCTTTTTTTTTGGTGGCGACTTTTTTTTTGGCCAGGCAGTGTATATACTGTAAGATTCTAACATAACTAAGAAAATGCTTCTATCAGTTTAACATAACCTAACAAACTAAAAATGGCTTTCATAAACTGTATGTGGGATCTTTGATAAAAGTAGATTCACTCAGCTGTGATGCATGGTCATATACATGTTCAAATTGCCATTTTACTAATGAAGAGAGCAGACAATATGGACACCTATAATTTATTTCAAAGAAGACACACTTGGGTATGTAAAAATACCATTATTGCTTTTAATTGACTTGTAGGTTTATTGCAACATACACAACCAACTTTGAAATATGTTAAGCCATTGTATTGCTTTTTTGGTGGTTTGTTTAGGGTCTTTGTTGTGCTGGAAGGAGAACCATCTGAAGTTGTCTTTGTTGTGCTGGAAGGAGAACCATCTGCCCAACTTCAGCTGTCTGGCAAAGAGATGCAGATTTTCCTTTTTCTTATCACTCTTGACCATTTGCTTAGTCGCCACTAAAGAGAAACTCTCCCTACAATATAATGTTGCCACTACCATGCTTTACAGTTGATTTGGAGTATTTTGGATGTGTTTGTTTTTTGTCAAATATAGCATTTGGTATTCAGTCTAAAAAGGTTCAGTCTATGTCACATATGAGCATAAAACGTTCTGCCATATGGCCTGCAATGCAGGACAGCTCTGTGTAAAATTGTTGTCACATGCACAAGGCCGACTAATCTCAGCCATAAATACTTGTACTGTAAGTTCTTCAGTGTTACCATTGGTTTCTTGGTAGGTTACCTGATGAATAACTTCCTGGCTTTGTCATCTGGCTTAGAGCGACAGATCTTGGCAAGGTGTTTGTGGTGCCATACACTTCTCACTTCTTAATAATGCTCTAAAGGTCCTCAGAGGGATAATTAAAACCATAGAAATCTTCTTATATCTTTCTTGTGATTTGCGCCTTTCCATAACTTTATTCTGAAGCTCTTTTGAAAGCGCCTTTTCAACCATGGTGGATTTTTTTTGCATAGCTGTACACTACTTGCAATGAAATCCTCAAGGAACAGATGGGTTTATTTTGAAGTAATAACCACTACAGTTGATGTTAAGTGCAGGCCAATTGGTACGGTGGGTGATCTGGAATGTGATTGGTTATACCTGAGCAATTCGGTAATGGTTACTCTAAGAGGCTAATCACTTGTCCAAACCAAGTATTTTACCAGTTAAATCTGAATAGTTATTAAGGATTTTTTAAAATGTCCATTTTCACTTTGATGTTGGGGTTATGTTGTGTCACACAGCTAGAAATAGTTACAAAAGGTAAGGATTTTGACAGTATGATTATTTTCTGTATAACTGTAGCAGTTGGCAAGAGTAAAATAGGAATTAGCATGAGAAAATAAAACATGTTGCCATATTGTGTCTGTTCAGTTTTCAATTTAGAAACGATGATCCAGTTAAAAAAAAATGGGTCCTTGTATTTGAAGGACTGCTTTGTTAATGCTAAGGTCCCTAACAAGATTTTTCCTTTACATATTTTTTTTTATTTTTTTATTTATTTATTTTTTACAACTTTTGAGTGATAATTTGATTTTAATATCAGAATGCTTGAGAAATATATTGTTCATATTAAGCTCCATCTTTGCTGTAGCATTGTGAAAGCAAAATTAATCCAAACATTATTGTTTAACAAGGTTACAGTATTGGTATAGGAACATGTGTTACTGTGCTAATGTTTGCTAAATGCCATCATTTGAAATACAGAAGAAATGTATTTTATTATGTTAGCTAGATTCCATCTTTTGGAATATAGAAGATATAGATGTAGTAAAAAGACCAGCAGAAGTTAAGTTACACATAAAATAATGTATTACTGATTCATAAATAATAACAAAATGCAAAGTACATTTGAATATTGGCAACCATATAACCTGATTAAATGGTGATATGTAGTTCAGGCAGCACACAGACTTGTAGTTACTTAAATGTCTCTAGTTAAGGCATCATTGGTGCTCAGCTTTCTGCCACATGTCTGTTCAATATGGCCGCTGAGCTGTGCTCTTCATTGTGTTGTCTTCATCATCACAGGTTAGCAAGAGATGCTTCTTTCAGATGTTGGTTAGCAAGAGAGAGATACTTCATCATATGTTGGTTGGTAAGAGAGAGAGAATGTGGTTGAACAAGCAGATTTATACATTCTCTGTCCAACCCCTACAGCCAATAGGACATCATGGTACTTAAAAGCTTCTGATCCAAGCCAATTGCAAACAGCCATACTTCAGACCAATGGGGGAAATAGAACATCTTAACACCTGCCCCCAAACCATATGTTAAGGTAACCTAAGTTTCTTGCGGGGGATGAAAGATTTTAGCAAAGAAACACTCCCCAAACTGGTTTAAGGCACATCCTCTCCCAACTCTGTCGTAAAATTCAAAGAGGTTCAGTCGTAAAGGGGGGGGGGGGGGGGGGGGGGGGTAAACACTAAATTATATTGCTTTGCCTAAATTACAAATAGACATACAAAATATTTATCAAGTTATATGTAAAATCTCACATCACAACAATTCCAAAAGATGTTTGTAGCAAGAGATTAATTATTTGTTATAATATATATAGATTTTATTTTTATATATATAAAAAAGCAAAAACCCACTGACTGATTCATCACTAGATCTCCTAAATTGTGACATTTGGCATGGATGTTTGTTTTAGGGTCTAGGTGTGAGATGAGAATGGATTTTGTGAAACACCTACCCTAAGGGAGTGAAACTACCCCTTCAATGCTAAAATATTTTACAGTGGGTACGGAAAGTATTCGGACCCCCTTCAGTTTTTCACTCTTTGTCATATTGCAGCCATTTGCTAAAATCATTTAAATTAATTTTTTCCCTCATTAATGTACACACAGCACCCCATATTGACAGACAAAAAAAAGAATTTTTGAAATTGTTGCAGATTTATTAAAAAAGAAAAACTGAAATATCACATGGTCCTAAGTATTCAGACCCTTTGCTCAGTATTTAGTAGAAGCACCCTTTTGAGCTAATACAGCCATGAGTCATCTTGGGAAAGATGCAACAAGTTTTTCACACCTGGATTTGGGGATCCTCTGCCATTCCTCCTTGCAGATCCTCTCCAGTTCTGTCAGGTTGGATGGTAAACGTTGGTGGACAGCCATTTTAAGGTCTCTCCAGAGAAGCTCAATTGGGCTTAAGTCAGGGCTTTGGCTGGGCCATTCAAGAACAGTCACAGAGTTGTTGTGAAGCCACTCCTTCGTTATTTTAGCTGTGTGCTTAGGGTCATTGTCTTGTTGGAAGGTAAACCTTCGGCCCAGTCTGAGGTCCTTAGCACTCTGGAGAAGGTTTTTGTCCAGGATATCCCTGTACTTGGCCGCATTCATCTTTCCCTCGATTGCAACCAGTCGTCCTGTCCCTGCAGCTGAAAAACACCCCCACAGCATGATGCTACCACCACCATGCTTCACTGTGGGGACTGTATTGGACAAGTGATGAGCAGTGCCTGGTTGTCTCCACACATACCTCAGTGCAAGACACATGACAGCCCGCATGGAGTTTGCTAAAAGACACCTGAAGGATTCTGAGATGGTGAGAAATAAGATTCTCTGGTCTGATGAGACCAAGATAGAACTTTTTAGCCTTAATTCTAAGCGGTATGTGTGGAGACAACCAGGCGCTGCTCATCACTTGTCCAATACAGTCCCCACAGTGAAGCATGGCGGTGGCAGCATCATGCTGTGGGGGTGTTTTTCATCTGCAGGGACAGGACGACTGGTTGCAATCGAGGGAAAGATGAATGCGGCCAAGTACAGGGATATCCTGGACAAAAACCTTCTCCAGAGTGCTAAGGACCTCAGACTGGGCCGAAGGTTTACCTTCCAACAAGACAATGACCCTAAGCACACAGCTAAAATAACGAAGGAGTGGCTTCACAACAACTCTGTGACTGTTCTTGAATGGCCCAGCCAGAGCCCTGACTTAAGCCCAATTGAGCATCTCTGGAGAGACCTAAAAATGGCTGTCCACCAACGTTTACCATCCAACCTGACAGAACTGGAGAGGATCTGCAAGGAGGAATGACAGAGGATCCCCAAATCCAGGTGTGAAAAACTTGTTGCATCTTTCCTAAGAAGACTCATGGCTGTATTAGCTCAAAAGGGTGCTTCTACTAAATACTGAGCAAAGGGTCTGAATACTTAGGACCATGTGATATTTCAGTTTTTCTTTTTTAATAAATCTGCAACAATCTCAAAAATTCTTTTTTTTTGTCTGTCAATATGGGGTGCTGTGTGTACATTAATGAGGGAAAAAATTAATTTAAATGATTTTAGCAAATGGCTGCAATATGACAAAGAGTGAAAAATTGAAGGGGGTCTGAATACTTTCTGTACCCACTGTATATCTCAAAAATTATTTTTTCTAAGAAATTACGAAACACATCAGTTTTACAGTATTTTGATTTATACTTTTTTTTTTTTTTTTTTTTTATACAATATATTTTTTTAATTATCTTTATATAGGGTCATAAAAAATGGGACACATGCCAATTTTTGAACGTTCTTGCAAACTTTTAGCAAAATATTTCTGAAATTAAACATCGCATAAGAAACTGAGACGTACTAATTTCGAAAATTCAATTAAAACTACAGTGTTACGGAACCGGACAGCACTCAAAACATTCTTCCAGTTCACTTTCCTTTACCATCTTGCTATGTGACATTGCTGGTTAATTTGAATTAAACTTTTAAAAAAATACACTGACTTTTATATTTTCGTGATGTTGCCAGTCAGTGACGTTCCGTGTCTTAGCTAAGGGAACTAACTATATTAACGCCTGAAAATGAAAAAGCTACGAAATCAGCATCTATCTCTTAGCAAAGCTTAATACACACAAAGATGACATATGATTCAGTTGATTCAGTAGTAGAGATTTAAAGAGGCTGTCCAGTGGAGTTCTTACATACACTCAATCCTTCCCGCATTCCTCCACACAAACTTACTTTGAAGGTAGGAGCACCAGTTACCATTATGAGAAACTTAAAACCTCCTAAACTGTGCAATGGCACACGACTGCAAATAAAAGCTTTATACAAAAATGTAGTTGAAGCATGTATTTTTACTGGTCCTTGTCATGGAGAAAGTGTCTTTATACCACATATTCCTCTTATACCATCTGACTTTCCTTTTCAATTGAAATGCCTGTAATTTCCAATTGTGTTTTGCAATGACTACCAATAAAACACAAGGTCAGTCTCTAAAAGAGGCAGGAGTGGATTTGATGGGTGATTGTTTTCCTCTTGGCCAGCTTTATGTGGCATGATCCAGAGTGACTTCACCTCACTCCCTATTCTTTCTGAAACCTGGAGGTTGTAAACCTGTAATGTTGTATAAAGAGAAGCATTGTAGTTCCTTGCTCAACATATTTGCTCCTTTTATGTCATTTCTGTGTACAGCACAGACTTGGTACATAATCAAAAACTGAAATAAAATTGTGTCCATATTTTTATATCAGCCAAGTTATCAAAGGAGATCTTTGTGAACGAAGCCGTAGGTATTAGCTACTCTTTTATATTCTCACAGCATTGAGTATGCGGGTTTGCTATTTGTGTCATATATTTAATTGTTTCTATTGAGAAATTTTTTGTTTTAATGTTGTTTTTCTCAGTCCACTATCCAAAACTAGTTTTCAAATTAATCAAAACTTGTTTCGAGGATAATGTGGTCTCTGGTTTCTGATTTTTCTTGAAAATTCAAGTATTATTTTATGTTTAAAGATTTTTTCTCTCACTAGATTTGAAAAGCGGATTTATATTCCATTACCCGAGGAGCCAGCACGAGCTCAGATGTTCAGACTTCATTTGGGAAACACTCCGCATAACCTTTCAGAAGCTGATCTACGAGAACTAGCACGAAAGACAGATGGCTATTCTGGAGCAGACATCAGTATTATTGTACGAGATGCTCTCATGCAGCCTGTACGCAAAGTTCAGTCAGCGACACATTTTAAAAAGGTTAGTTTACAATAGGAAGATACTAATGTAGTTCAGAAATCAACATTTTTTTTAAACATTTCTACAGTAGATTATTATTACACTATTGTTAAATTGTGTGATAGACTGCACAGTTAACCATTTTTATATCATATTACAATTTTAATTATTTGAGTATAATTGTTTCAGATAAAAATAATGCTTTTTAAGAGTTATATTATAAACAAAGTTACATGATTATTTGAATTTCTAACACATTGCACTTTGTATCTGAGCTGATTGAAAACTATTAACATTACAACATTACTGGTAACAAGCAAGTCCTTAAAATGTTAGAGAAGTCCCTGATGTGCTAGTTCTTTATCTTAATTCCTTTAAACTTAATGAAAGTACCAGCATTGCTTAATCACCTTTTTGATCATGGTGTACACTATTTTGTGTCAAAAGAAAAAGCTTGATTTTATTTTTAATATTCATTGAATTTATTTTTTATAATGTCCTTTAATAATTATAATATATATTAGTTTAATAAATCAGGAAATCCTGATCATCTTTCAAGGCAGGTTTTCATTATTGTCACTTTTATCCCACTGAGAAATTGTTTTGGAAAAAAAAATACATTGTTCTTACACGTTTGAGTGTGATGGTAGTTGCAATCATTTAAACTTGTGTCACTAATTTGAGTAAGGGAGGTGAAATTATAATGAGATTAATCGGTTTCAAATACAGCATCATACATTACAGTCCTACACAGGTCCAGTTTTCAGGAACTGCATCTGACCTGTCCCCGCATCTAATAAACTGCACTTGAACCACGGCAGCAAGTAAGAGTTAATGGAAACTGCATGTGGAACCAACCTGCTATTTGAAGAATTATGACCTGAACTGCATGCATGATTAGGAAATAGTACTAGTATACAATATCAGACATTTGTGTATTATCAAGATATGAAGCAGTAGGCACTGCATAATTATCAGTTATTCTGTGGGTAACAGGTTGCAAGAAAATTGACAACCACTGTAAACTGTATTAAGATGAACAATGAGGCTTCTTAAAAATTCTGTACATGTTACTTATCAAAAACTGGCATTTTAAACTACCAAGTAATATACCTCAGGAAAAAAACCCATGCATAATATATGAACAACTGTATATCTAACAAACCTCGCACATACGAGTACAGAGGAAATTCTAATATGTGTCCCTCAGAATTATTTAATTTTAACATTTCTTAACACATCACAGGCCTTGGTACTGCTCTTATTCATACCAGGAAAAACTATGGACAAGTGTCCTTCACAGCTTCACTTATACACTGTGCATCTCATACAGATATCTCCCTTTGCACCACTTGCTTTCTCTAGACAGTACTCATGACATAACACCATTTTAAAATGAACTGACTTCTTTATTTTGAACAAAGCTTCAGTTTGAACAAAGTAGCACCTGTGTTCCTCCATGAAACATCAATACACATGTTCAGTATTGCCCAGGGGAATTCTCCAAATTCTTTGTACTTTCAGCTCAGACAAGCAACCTGCTCAAAATAACTAACATTAGTCCTTTCCCTATACTTCATTAATTTATCCTTATCTGTCTCTGGTTTTCTGGTTCAGATTTGCGGAGAGCTATTGCTTATCTGGGCAGCAGTAGGTGCAACAAGAAAATCAGCCAATGGTGGGCAATAGGAAAATATGTTTTAATTATTTCCAGCAGCAAAAATATAAAAACTTTACGTTTTATCAGTGCTGACAAACTCTCTTCATCAGTGTTGCTGCCAAAATATTGTGTGTAAAGCTATTTTGTGGTGCCACAGTAGTGCAGTGATTACTGCTGCTGCACGGATCCAGTTTACTGGGTTCAAATCGGATCCTATGTGGTCCATGTATAGGTTCTACCAGCTCTCTGTGTCTGTGTGGGTACTCTGGTTTTAAATTCCAACATCTCCATAGAAGTGGCAGCATGTTACATGTTGATTAGGACATGCAAGTAAGAATTTCAGTGTACACTCTACATGTGACAATAATGACCCTGTAAACCTATAAATTGACCCCATTGTGAATGTGATTGTAGATATAAGTGGGTCCTTAAAGTGCCTCTTTTTTGGCACTTTAAGTTCTTGACTTAATGGGGAAAAAATCAGAGTGATTATTTGGCACAGTCCTGGCAGCACTCAGTGTGTTTTTTTTATTTTAAATCACCCATGTATCTATTATGTGGTTATCAAAAATTAGTACCCATTGGCAGTTTTAGCAATCACTTTGTCCCTCATGTTATTTTTGTTTTCTCAGTATCACAATTGATATAAAAATTTTACACAGCCCTGTTAAAATTGCAAGTTTTTGTGATGTAAAAAAAGAAACCAAAATCAATCATGTCAGAACTATTTCCACTTTTATTTTGAAATTGCAACCTATACAAAGAAGGTAAAACTAGAATTAGAAACTGTTTAGGGGAAAAATAATAAAAATAAAAATCTTACCAAAACCTGATTGCATAAGTGTACACAACCCTAAACTGACACTTTGTTGGAGCATCTTTGTATTTCAGCACTCCGTCTACTTGGCACATTCTGATGTGGCAATATGTTCCCATTCTTCCATGCAAAAATGTAGTAGATCGGTCAAATTGCAAGGGCATCTCACTGCTTAAAAATTGATCAATATTTCAAGTAATATGGTTACAGTATTATTTAAGGCATTGCACACTGAAATGTAGCTATGTGTAAAAAATGCTATTCTCAAAAAGAATGTATCTTCAGTAAAATTGTTAACTGAACACAAGCATGTGCTGTCAGGATAGGAAAACTCTGCCTCGCAAAGAGAATGTACACATACTGTGAATTCAGTTACATGAAACCATCCATTCATTTGTAAGCAACCAGGCATCACACATACAATTCCATGAAAAAGTATTTGCCCACTTCTTGATTTGCTCTGTTTTTAGGTGCATTGACGTATAATTTGCAAAGCACCTCTTATGAAAACCTCTGTCTCTTTACACAAAACAAATCCCAGACCCCACTCCACTCTCAATCTGTGGACCAGTTTTATTGAGATGTGGCACGCCTATTATTTAAAGAAATATTTTGAGACCTTTTCATTTTCATTGCAGTATCTTGAACAGATCGCACTATACAAAGTTTTAAAACCTCAAAATTTCCCTTTGAAAAGTATAGGCGAATTTGCAAACATACACCTTAAAATGGAGAAATATTCTGTGCAGCTTCAAGTAATTAGAGGAATTAGTTTACTGTTTCAATTTTATCTGAAGAATTGTTATTTGGACTTGCATATTTTGTGTATTTTCCTATTTTACTCGTCTGATAGCCACTCAGATGCCCAATTCAAGTGACTCAAATCACAGGCAGAGCACGTGCATGCATGCAAACAGCTCACACAGCAGCATCTTCTCCTGCTGCTTTAGGTAAGTTAACTAATAGAGTACAAAAAATCACTTCTCTTGAAATAAATGGAAGGGGAAAGCAGTTATGTAACCAGTTATAAGACTGAATTTATCATCATTGTAAAGAACTGACATTATCAACCTCCAGTTGAATGGTGTTTGAACTAATTAATAACATGGGAAAGGCATGGCTATCCTAAGTAATATAAACATAATACAGGTTTAAAATCGGACAGTGGTGATAGGATGTGGAAAGCTTCAGCCCCTGATCTGTGGTGCCCAGCCCTTGATCTTCCTGCCCATCATGTACCATTTGTATTCTCATTAAACAATAAATCAGCTCCTTTCAAAGTTCTTACTCATTTATATAATTTTATCAAATTACTGTGTTTTAACTAATATTAATAGCTATTTGTGGATCTTTTTTTAGTTTCTTTTCTCCTTCCTTAGGATAATATTGATACAGGTTTTATACTAGTAATGGTCATTTTGTATTAATATATATTTTTCAATTGCTAGTTGTTGGATACTACTCTATTAGATATACTTTCAAAAAGGTTTTTTAAGAAAATTGAACAACAGGTAGTCACAGACCTTACACCACTATAACAAATCAGATGATGACATTTTCATATCACTTGAATTGGAATCTGCTATGTATGAAATCTATTGAGCCGCCACAAGCCTATTTTATGCTCATTTTTAACTCCATTGTAAAGTGCTGTTAAAAAGCATTTATTTAATGTAGTATACTAACACATTGCACTCTATTATTGCTATTACTTTAGAGTATGACTCATTGTTACAAAACAGTTTAGTAAATAAAAATGTAGTAACTGACTTTTGTCCATCAGAAAATCCCTGGGAAAGACACAGCATTGTTTAATCAGACATTGCTATATAGATAATAATTATTTAAACAATTCGGTTTGAATTTTTAATCATTTCACAAATAAAGACTATTTCTGAGTATTTATAGTATTGTGTGTGTGCACTTTTTACTTTTTCAGGTACGTGGTCCATCCCGAACAAACCCAAATATCATTGTGGATGACCTTTTAACCCCATGCTCTCCTGGTGATCCTGAAGCAATAGAAATGACTTGGATTGATGTTGCAAGTGACAAACTTCTGGAACCAATCGTGTGCATGGTAAGTGCCTTTTATATTATTGTAAATGTTTTAGCCACTGTTTAATAAACATTTGGATCAAGTCAGTTTGAAAATAGATGGATCTGTGTGTAAAGAAAATCATTCTGAATTAATATTATACTGCAGAAGATGGGACTAGTGGATCCCTGATGTCTACTGTTTCTCAGTTAGTAGGGTCTTATCTATTGCAAAATTAATATCTGTTACAATGTTTCATCTATTGACTCAAGCTGTTCTAATACCCTGCTATGCGTATCCATCATACTGTGGGGCTGCTATATGCTTCCTCCTTAGGGTAACATAATTTGTCTTTTTCATGGATTAATTCCTGCAGGATTTCATATGCTAACAGCGTCCTTCTGCTCACAGTCATACGAAGGTACTTTTCAGTCACCTATTTGTGTATGTTGCTTACATTTTGTGTAGCCCCTGCTATGCCGTACTAATCATGCACGTAGTAATGTTGGAAGTTACAGTAATTGCAATAATTGAGCCAATCTCAAACCTGAAATAAAAAAATAATTTGTAAAGCAGCTTACAATTGTATTATTTTTTATCTTCTTTGTAGCTGTACAGAAGCTTTTTCCTCTTAGAATTCTGAATAAAATATTTGTCTTAAGTAAATGTGTTTGGATTGCATATATTTATTCGTAAATTTTTGTTTCCTTTTTTCCTTGGATATTGCAAATTAGTAAGTAGAACATGTTGTTAAATGAGAAATACACTTTGTTGATACCTTGGGCGATTTTTTTCACCAGTTGCTTGTATAATTTGCTATATAAAACTGCCTGCTAATAAATTACACTAAATGATTTAATTTTTTTTTAACTACAAGGACCTAGACTGAATGTCAGATTTTTAATAGTCCCAACAAAAAAGGACAACACGGTGGTATTATGGTAGTATGACCAAACTTGCTTCTATGTAGTACATGATTTTGCTTTTTAAAATCAATATCAGGTAGAGAACTGAATACATTATGTTGTTAAATACAAAAAGTGGATTTTGCACTTTGGAAAGAAGAAAAAGGTGAGCAAAATTTTGGGGTCAACTAAAACAAACTCAAGCAGTGGTCAGTAGTCTGTTATTGCAGTGAATCTAAACTATATACCATATAGACTGTTATCTTACTGTCAGATGTTACAGGATTAGGTATTTCTAATGGTATCAGTGCATCCCATTTTTGCCCATATAGTGCCATTAAAGCAGTTTCAGTTAAAATAGGCTTATAGATGTACAGTAGTTATTGCGTAGAACTGCTTGGTCTTTTTAACTGCAGGGTTCATTGTCATATGTTGGTTTTCTTGGTTTAAATTTGTATTGGAATTACATAATTGTAGTAATTTTGCTTTGAAAAATAGGCAGTGGATTGTTAATATATAATGAGTTTTATCTATTTATATTTTAGTCTGATATGCTGAGATCCCTAGCCACCACCAGACCCACTGTAAATGCCGAAGACCTTCTCAAAGTGAAGAAGTTTACAGAAGATTTTGGACAAGAAGGTTGATGGAATAAATACAAAAATAAAACTATTTCCTTATCACTTCCATCACTACCACGGCTACTTATTAAATACTGCTAATTATCTTGCCCTCTGACTTTATAATAACTTGGGCTGAATCATTGATAAAATGCTTTGCTATATACTGTGACAGAGAAAAGAGAAATCTGTATTACTGACAAATCCATCATGTGTTTTGAGAATTCACTTAATTAAATCGTAAAAACTACTTCTTTAAAATAGACATCTTAAAACATCAAAATCTTTGGTTGTGATTTTGTAAAAAAATTAAAGGAAAAAGAAAAGTAAAGGAAAGCTGTTCAGGTAAATGCCAAATCAGGTCATTAAATTATGTACTGTACATTAAGTGGCATCAAAACTGAAACAACCACATTCTTTTTGGTTCAGCAGTTATAGATTTACAGTTTTTAATATGTCCCAGGCTAATCTAAATTGTTATTTAAAAAAGATTTTCAATTTAAATTTTTTTTTCACTTTGACGAAATAAATGTATCCGATGCTAATCAAGTGGGAGAAAAATAGTAAAAATACATTGCAACATTTGTAACCTAACAACAAAAATATGTTTGTTTTTTTGCAGACGAGGGACAGTAGTTTTATTAACTCCGGGAAATTTTCTGTGCCTCACGGATGGCCTTTCTTGTTGCTTCATGGAGTTTGTTGGTATTGCAGTCAGATGGGTATTGTCATGGTATAAATGATTAAGAGCCCCAACATTATTACTTTATTTTAGCTCAGGAAGAATGAGAACATAAAGGGTGAGTAGTTCTGATTGTAAATTTTTGCCACTGATTATATCAGTGCAGTTTCAAAAAGTTAGGAAAATAAGCACAGTCTTTGTAGTTCTGCCTTAAGGAATGCTGCTTATTTCCAAAAGACCCATTATCTAGTAAATTGTTCTAAATGAGAAATTTTACTGCAATAGGTTTGTTTGTTACAAAAGATGCTGGAAATGCAGTTAATACAGGCCACATACATGCAGAGTAAGCATGCTGCCTGGTAAGTCCTTAGCGGAGTCTGGATGGTGCCTTTGAGTTCACTGTAAATTCTGTATGTTCCTGTGATACTTGTAATTAGTGATTACAGTCAGAGAGTAGAGGGGCTTCACGAATCATTTTGATGGATGAGTTTGAAAGTAGACAGATTTCATTAAATAGGTTTCTTTATACATTTTGTTTTTATTTGTGTGCTTAAACCATTTTTGATATTTTGGTTTAACACTAAAAATAGAAGAGTTTCAATCAGAAATTTTGCATTATGGAATTTGGTTTCAGCTGAGGTTAAAATCTCATTTAATTTATTAAGTTAATTTTTTGCTTTTCGTTTTGTAGCACAATTTACTAGTGTAGCTTGGAGAATTGTAACATTTGTTTATAAAATACATCAAGCTAGTGTGTTTTTCTATAATACACTATAATCATAAATGTTTAAAATTTTAAGGGCATATTCTGAAAATTACAAATACCCTTTTTCTGTGATAGTCAGCATATATCAATGATGTTGGGTGGTTACAGATTTGAATGCTTTTGTTAAATATAAAAATCTAATTTAAAAACTGTTTTACTTGTTATTTTTTCCTACACTACTACATGGTATCAGTTATTAAAATTTTAAACAAGCATAATTCTAAAAACAAAGTTAAACTAGAAGGAATGCATTTTAATAATCAAAATGACTTAAGCAAGCTGATTTGAACTGTGACCCAGAAAAGCACACAGAATATTTGAACCTTTGTATAGTAAAAATTTAGTCAAGAGAGGAAATTAAGAAATACATGTATAAACTGTCTGTATTGTTTGCAGTGTACAGTGTAGTTTCATAATTTTCACTGTTCTTTTTATTTCTATTATTGGAAGTTCAGTTTAAGAAGCGGCTCAATTGTCTCATAAAATGTGTCCTTCAGAAATTCTTTCATGACCTAAATTTTTTCAATATTGTATTTTTTCTTTTTATTTATTCTGTTTACTAGAAAAAAAACTTTTCCACATATAAAGTCTTTTATTTTCTACACTGAAATATAATATATAATTAGATGCAGTTTTCACTAGTATTCTTTCATTTAAACCCTTACCATGATTGGAAAACATTACTGGTTTATTGGATGCATATTGCAAAACAACATTTTTATTTATCACAGCAAGAAATTTGCACATTAAATGGGCAGCTACCAAAAATTCTGTGTTATATTCTTTCTTTTTTAATTTTCATTCACAGGAATAAAGGGCTACTACAGTATATATTCATTGACCATATAATTTATTGCAATTGCAAAAGGCTTCATTTATTTTTGAAAATGTGTTCAGTGAAATTAAAAGCACTTCGTAGTTTATTAGATTATTATTCGTAGATTATTTCCTTAAAACATCAAAAAGTAATTAGGTTTTGGGGGGATGGGGGGGGGGGAAGAGAGAGGGAGAGCAAGCTATATCTAATCTATCCTTTTAATCCTTATAATTATAACTTCCAACGTAACAATAGGCTGCATGGCAATAACTTGTAGAAAAATTGGAAATTAAGGTTAAAGCTGTCTCACCTCCAGTTAAGACTACAAAATGACATCAAAATTTCAGAATCAATGTCTCCATGATGGGACAGTTAACTTTGTGAGCTGGAATGTTAAATTCCTGAATCACGAATTAAAAGAGAAAGAGAAAGTATTCTCTCACCTAACAGGTCTAAATGCAAAAATAGTATTTTTACACTTATTACCCACTTAATAAACAAAGATCAGTTCCGACTGCAAAAAGACTTGACTGGCCAAATGTTCCATTCCAGCTTTACAAAGAAAACTAGAGGTGTGGGAATTCTTATACATAGAACAGTCTCATTTGTAGCATCAGATGTAGTATCTGATCCTGAAGGGAGATATGTGATTGTCATGGGCAACTTATTTAACCGTAAAGTGATTTTGATAAATGTTTATGCATCCAATGTCGATGATAGGGAATTAATGCAAAATGTATTTGCATCTATTCCCAATGTGAACACTCATAAAATTATAATGGCTTGGGACTTTAGTTGTGTTTTAAATCCACTCTTAGATAGGTCTCCTGTCACAGGGGGGATGACATCTAACACTGCAGTTACAATTATACAGTTTTTAACTGACCACAACTTATCAGACCCCTGGAGGTTTCTAAACACAAATTCAAGAACATATTCCTTCTACTCACCAATGCATCATTGCTATTCAAGAACTGACTATTTCTTTATTGATAATAATTTTTTGCCTGCGATTAAATCTTGCAAGTACGACACTGTTGTTATTTCTGACTATGCCCCTCTGATCTTGGAGCTGAAATCATTATGCCCCACATACTCATCTCGGAGATGGCGTCTTAATCCACTTCTATTAGCAGATGAGAACTGTACAGAATTTATATCAAAACAAATCAGTTTCTTCCCAGAGACAAATACATCCTCAGAGGTGTCTGCAGGAATACTCTGGGGAACTCTAAAGGCCTTCTTAAGAGGACAGATAATTTCATTTCTTTTCCACAGAAATAAATTAGAAACCAAGAAGGTATCACAGCCAACCAGCGAAACTACTAGAATAGATCAAGAACATGCAAGGTGTCCAAGTGAAGCTCTTCATAGCAAAAGACAGGCTCTGCATTCAGAGCTCAACCTCTTAACAACCAAAGAAACTGAACAGCTCATTTTTAAATCAGGACATCATTACTATGAACACGGAGAGAAAGCTAATAAGCTCTTAGCTCAACAAATCCACAAGCAAGAAGTTTGCAATACAATCCCAGCAATCACCAACACGAACGGAAATAAAATCATTGACCATAAAAATATAATGCACACATTTAGAGACTACTATAAATCCTTATATTCTACTGAGTTCAAAGAAGACAACACACAATCTAATGCATTTATGAATACATTACAGATACCACAAATAGATACACTTTTATTGCAGAGGAATTGGATAAACCTCTGGTGCTATCAGAATTACTAGATGCTATAGTCATTTCAGAGCGGGAAAGCAGCAGGCCCTGATGGCTACCCTGTCGAATTTTATAAGAAATTCTCCACTCAGCTAGCTCCCCTCTTTATTAGCAACATTTACAGAAGCTAGAGACAATCAAATTCTACCTCAAACTTTTCGCCAAGCATTGATCGCCGTCTTTCCTAAACAAAACAAGGACTTATTACAATGTGCATCATAAGACCGATTTCACTTCTGAATAATGATGTTAAGATACTCTCCAAAGTCCTAGCTAGAAGGATGGAGAAAGTGCTGCCTTTGGTAATACAACAAGATCAAACTGGATTTATTAAAGGCCGACACTTTGCTTCCAATCTCCGACGCCTGTTTAATGTAATGTATTCACCTGCAAAGACAAACACCCCGGAGATGATATTATTGTTGGATACAGAAAAAGCATTTGATATGATTGAATGTAACTACTTTTCCACTACATTAGAGAAATTTGGGTTTGGCCCGAATATTTGTGCATGGATCAAACTACTGTATACCAATCCAGAAGCTTCAGTTTGTATTAACAACATTTGCTCAGACTACTTTAAACTAGAATGTGGTACCAGACAAGGATGCCCCTTGTCACCACTGCTATTTGCAATTGCCATTGAACCACTGGCAGTTCACTGTCGAAATGCTCATCAGATAAAGGGGATTATCAGAGAAGGAATGGAACAGAAAATTTCTGTATATGCAGATGATATGGTGTTGTATATATCAGACCCACAAAATACTGTGCCTGCAGTCTTAACAGCACTCACAGAATTTCAAAAGATCTCTGGTCTCAGAATTAATTTGAATAAAAGTATGCTCTTTCCAGTGAATTTTCAAGCACACAGTATTCGATTGGACACCTTCCCTTTTATTATTGCAGATCAGTTTAAATACCTAGGGTTAAATATCACAAGTAAACATAAATATCTTTATCAACAAAATTTCGCTGTCTGTATGGAAAAAATCAAGCAAGACTTGCATAGATGGTCAACCCTCCGTCTCACTCTAGCTGGAAGAATTAACGTTGTTAAGATGAATATCCTTCCTAAGCTTCTCTTTTTATTTCAAAACATTCCAATATACATCAATAAATCATTCTTTAAGCAATTAGATTCAACCATAACCTCATTTATTTGGAACCTAAAATATCCATATATCCAAACAGCAACTCTACAAAGACCTAAGACAGAAGGCTCTACCTAACTTTCAGTTTTACTACTGTGCAGCAAACATACAAGCTATAAAAACCAGGACACAGATAGATGAACATACACAGGCTTGGTCTGCAATAGAAATAAAATCCTGCAGTACTTCTTTATATTCCCTGCTTTGTGCCCCAATAAATGCAAGTTATTGCCAATATACTAATAACCCAATTGTGCTTCACTCACTCAGAATATGGAACCAATGTAGAAAGCATTTGAAGATGGAGAATCTTTTATCTGTGGCACCTCTGCATGAGAACCACTTTTTTCAACCCTTGCAAACATATGCAGTTTTTAATATCTGGAAAACATTTGGGATTAAATTGCTTAGAGATCTTTATATAGACAACATCTTTGCATCCTATGAACAATTACATTCCAAATTTAATTTTCCAGCAAACTCATTTCTTTCACTGTCTTCAAATTAGAAACTTTGTCAAACAGAGCCTGCCAGATTTTCCCCATCTCTCACCTTCCTCTATGCTGGAAAAAATATTGCTCAGTCTCGAGGAATATTTGCAGACAGTATTTCTGCAATATATAAAAAATATTTTACAGTCCCTCCCTTTCAAAGATCCAAGAGGACAATGGGAAAAGGATCTCTCACTCAACATATCAGAAAAGGAGTGGAAGGTAGCAATGCAGAGAATTCATTCAAGCTCCATATGTGCAAAGCATATAGTTATTCAGCTCAAAATTATATATCGAGCACATCGGTCTCACTTGAAAATGTCCAAAATGTTTCCAGGGTAAGATCCAAACTGTGAACTCTGCAATCAAGCTCCAGCCTCACTGGGTCACGTTTTAGGCCTGTGCCAAATTAACATAATTCAGGACAAAAATGTTTAAGGGCCTTTCAGACAGCCTTGGTGTCCCAATACCTCCTAATCCACTAACCGCTGTGTTTGGTGTTCTTCCAGATGGGCTTAAAGTGGAGAAGGACAAACAAACTGTGATTGCCTTCTCTACACGCAGACTTATTTTGCTAAACTGGAAGAATCTTAACTTTCCTCTTTTAAGTCAGTGGGTAGCTGATGTTTTATATTATTTGAAATTGGAAAAAATCTAATTGCCACTTAGAAGAGGATCTGTGCAGAACTTTTTCAAAACCTGGCAGGATCTAATCAATATTTTAGAATAAGTTCTTAAAGCACTGGGGAAGTAGATTCTCTTCCCATTTCTTTTTCTTCTCCATTTATCTGTATCCACCTATTAAACTCTTCAATTTATTTATTTTTACTATTTAAGTTTTAGTCTGTTGGCCACGCTCTCTTTCTCAGGGGTGGTGGTTGATTGGTTTTCAATCCTATTTTTTTTTTTGTAAAAATTGATCTATTTGTATGGAATGATTACAATAAAATTCAATAAAATAAAAAAAAATAATT
Organism: Erpetoichthys calabaricus; assembly: GCF_900747795.2. Classification (NCBI taxonomy): domain Eukaryota; kingdom Metazoa; phylum Chordata; class Cladistia; order Polypteriformes; family Polypteridae; genus Erpetoichthys; species Erpetoichthys calabaricus. Next base: position 91,398,589 of record NC_041402.2, read on the forward strand.
AGGTTTACACAATTGTTTGCCAGGATAAATATGTAGTTTTAGAAAAAGCAAGCAAAATGTCATATATAGCAGCATTTGCTTTAAGTATGGTCAGAAATTTTACAAATGTACTGTGGTTTTGTCTTTTACCAACCTTTGTATCAATGGTGAGAATTTTTTTTCTGAAGAGATTTACAGTATGGAAAGGATTTTGACAAGTTATCGGTGACCACAATGTTTAAATTTGATCCGAGGTTTGTGGACTTCAGGCCATCATTATGACATGACAAATTTCTAACCATAGTTTTATAGGAAGATATTATTTTCAATGGTATTAATTTGTTTATAGTATTACAGTGCACACCCTCATCTTATATAGAATTTGGGCAAACAAGGGTGATAGATTAAAAAAAAATGTCCATTTTAGGTGTTGTAGCAGGACTCAGTGTAAAAGTTACTAGTGCAGGACTTTTTTACTCACATGCAGGCAAGAATTGATGGTAAGCATAGAGAAATGAGGGATGACAAATTGCCTGTGGTGTGCAATAATACTCCAGTAAAAACATTACTGCTTTGACTGAGCAAAAAACATTTTAAAAATACATGATTACCTTACAAAAATGCAGTCATAGCTCTGTTATTTTTTGTTATTTCTAAGGGTCAGATATTCAATGCATTTTGAGTAAATGGATCCAACAGATGTACAAAGGACCGTCAAAACTGGTCAGTACCTCCAAATGAAAAAGACAAAGTTGTTAAACATCTAGAGCAGGTCTTCACTGGTTTTAGTTTCAAAAAAACAGTACCTGAACAATTTGGGCCATTTTTAACTTGCTGTTCAAGCCCAATTGTGTTTTACAGAGAAGCAAAATGTGCTCCCTACAACTGCAAATTTGACGTCCACACATGAGTAATGCTTCTAAATTCTAACAGCGCCTATTTCATTTTCTCATTTAACGGCAAGCAGCTCCGGAGTGTAGATCTCACTGTATAAGAGACACGGGGATGAGTCTTTGATAGATGTGTATTCATCATGAACATAGTCTCATGGCATGGGGCACAGTTTGCATGTCAGCATTAAGTAATTGAAAATTAGTGCTTTTAGTAAATAAATACATGTGATTATGTCAAAAGTGACACCTACATTGCAAACCTTATATGTGTAATGGTGAACGCCAAATAAAATATAAACAACCCATGTGGCCTCTTGTACCAAAATACCAAACTTCATGCAATTTTTCCAACAAGCAGTATAAAATAACCAACCACCTTGCCGGTGAAGTCTAAGATGACAACAACCTTAGGCTAGTTTCCCTGGCAGTCAAGGTCACACCATAACTTCATTTGCATGCTTTGCTTGTGCTGTGCAGCTTAAAACACAGAGGAGCCCCTGTGCAACTGTTGTAGCCCAGTTTTGGGTGGGTGTGAATATTCTTACATTACTTTTAAACAAAGTCCTCTGCCATACCTTGACCATTTATAAATATATTTAAGCCATTTCAAGCAGGATGAAGGTTTGAAATGCCTTCCTGGTGTAAGCATTTCAATTTTTGCAAGTTGGATTTAGGATAGAATACTTTGCATTTTTGTACCTTGGCCTCTGCTTTGCGTATAATATCAATATTTATGAATTTTGCTTGAATTAAGACAAAAGTTGTCAATGTTTAAACATTAAAAATATTAACCAGTTACAAAAGATAAATTTGTTATAACCTCAGCACTATAGCTATCTGGAAAAATATTTACATTACCAACATTTAAAGTACAGTATTGACTTTTATACTGTTTGAGACTGGACCGTTACCCATTGCTATTGCCATGTTTGTGGAAATGGAATCATTCAGGGTTTTCTCAACCACTGTGGTACAGTGGTGTGAAAAACTATTTGCCCCCTTCCTGATTTCTTATTCTTTTGCATGTTTGTCACACAAAATGTTTCTGATCATCAAACACATTTAACCATTAGTCAAATATAACACAAGTAAACACAAAATGCAGTTTGTAAATGGTGGTTTTTATTATTTAGGGAGAAAAAAAAATTCAAACCTACATGGCCCTGTGTGAAAAAGTAATTGCCCCCTGAACCTAATAACTGGTTGGGCCACCCTTAGCAGCAATAACTGCAATCAAGCATTTGCGATAACTTGCAATGAGTCTTTTACAGCGCTCTGGAGGAATTTTGGCCCACTCATCTTTGCAAAATTGTTGTAATTCAGCTTTATTTGAGGGTTTTCTAGCATGAACCGCCTTTTTAAGGTCATGCCATAGCATCTCAATTGGATTCAGGTCAGCACTTTGACTAGGCCACTCCAAAGTCTTCATTTTGTTTTTCTTCAGCCATTCAGAGGTGGATTTGCTGGTGTGTTTTGGGTCATTGTCCTGTTGCAGCACCCAAGATCGCTTCAGCTTGAGTTGACAAACAGATGGCCGGACATTCTCCTTCAGGATTTTTTGGTAGACAGTAGAATTCATGGTTCCATCTATCACAGCAAGCCTTCCAGGTCCTGAAGCAGCAAAACAACCCCAGACCATCACACTACCACCACCATATTTTACTGTTGGTATGATGTTCTTTTTCTGAAATGCTGTGTTCCTTTTACGCCAGATGTAACGGGACATTTGCCTTCCAAAAAGTTCAACTTTTGTCTCATCAGTCCACAAGGTATTTTCCCAAATGTCTTGGCAATCATTGAGATGTTTCTTAGCAAAATTGAGACGAGCCCTAATGTTCTTTTTGCTTAACAGTGGTTTGCGTCTTGGAAATCTGCCATGCAGGCCGTTTTTGCCCAGTCTCTTTCTTATGGTGGAGTCGTGAACACTGACCTTAATTGAGGCAAGTGAGGCCTGCAGTTCTTTAGACGTTGTCCTGGGGTCTTTTGTGACCTCTCGGATGAGTCGTCTCTGCGCTCTTGGGGTAATTTTGGTCGGCCGGCCACCCCTGGGAAGGTTCACCACTGTTCCATGTTTTTGCCATTTGTGGATAATGGCTCTCACTGTGGTTCGCTGGAGTCCCAAAGCTTTAGAAATGGCTTTATAACCTTTACCAGACTGATAGATCTCAATTACTTCTGTTCTCATTTGTTCCTGAATTTCTTTGGATCTTGGCATGATGTCTAGCTTTTGAGGTGCTTTTGGTCTACTTCTCTGTGTCAGGCAGCTCCTATTTAAGTGATTTCTTGATTGAAACAGCTGTGGCAGTAATCAGGCCTGGGGGTGGCTACGGAAATTGAACTCAGGTGTGATACACCACAGTTAGGTTATTTTTTAACAAGGGGGCAATTACTTTTTCACACAGGGCCATGTAGGTTTGGATTTTTTTTCTCCCTAAATAATAAAAACCATCATTTAAAAACTGCATTTTGTGTTTACTTGTGTTATATTTGACTAATGGTTAAATGTGTTTGATGATCAGAAACATTTTGTGTGACAAACATGCAAAAGAATAAGAAATCAGGAAGGGGGCAAATAGTTTTTCACACCACTGTATATCTTATGTTCCTTTGGTACTGTATATCTCACTGTTTGGTTGTCACCATGAGTGAACCATTTAAACAGTTTTATGACCTAGACTTCAACTTCACAAAAAGGAATGTGCAATAAAATCTCAAACAATATTCTATTAATTGTTTTGTGATAGCCGATTTATTTTTTTTATTCCTGTACACACATTTGAACTTACTTATTACAATTTCTGAATTTGAAGTCAACTGGAAAATAACATCTATTCATTTAACTCCATCCATTTAATATTCTCAAATGTGTTGCTGTCCATTCTGTCAATAAACAAGATCCCATTTAAATGGTCCATTTCATGCTGGATGATCCGTGCAGACCACCCATCAGTCTGCCATGAAACAGGCTCTCCTCGTTCATTCAAACCTGCAAAAGAAAAAAATACAATATCAGTTAGGGGAAGAATTCTCTTTACAGGGTGGTTTTCTTTTCTTAGTCCTCTGGGGTGTTGGAGGCAAAAAATGGAACTGACAAAATAATAGACCAATATTTCAAAATATATTATTAACAAATGTGTTTCTACAGAGCTTTTGTCCAGGAGTTATTTAAATAATGTCTGTGTGTGTTCCCCTGCTTAGGTACCCTGGAATATATCTCAGTGCCTTACTTCTTTGCTGCAGTTTAGTTTACATTTTGCATGATTTGCTTTATCAACTTCGATCAAGTTTCTGGCTTTGTTGGTGGCTGGAATAAAGAAGTATTAAGCTGTATAATATGGAGCAGCTCATTGTTTAACCTAAACTGGAAAATGCATTTATGTGAACAGAAAAGTATTTTTTAAATCACATGATAGAAATTGCTATAAAATACTTAATTCATTTTTCATTCTATACCTAATTATCCTGGACTATTTCTAAACAAACTTGTTAGTTCTGAGATGGACTAAACTGGCCAGGGATACAGTAGACATTATGGATGTGTGGTTGAGCATGTAAGGAGATTAACTAGCTGTTCCACTCGGGGCTGGTTCCTGTCTTGTGCCCACTGGTTTGGCGATAAGTTCTGGCACCCTGTGACCCTGACTAGGATAAGGGTTTGATAGGTGGATGGATGCAATAAAGATTTTAAAAAAATAATACATAGCTTATGTTAATAAGGTTGTGGGTTGGCAGAGCCGGTCCTGGCAGGATCAGACATATGGCAAGAGCACGCCTCAAACCAAATTTAGGTAGGATGCTAGTTCACTGCAGTCAGCACTCAATCATGCTTGCAATCACAGCTTTGGGATACTGCAGAAAGCTGGAGTTCCTTGGAAACATACAGAAAACAGGCAGCTTCCACACTGTGACCAAGCTGGGATATCACAGCAGGTACTTTAAACTGTAAAGATAACCACTGGTTAATACTATTTCTGACCTTCTTACTACAGTCCAGAGTTTTGTGGAGCTGAACTGTACCCATTCAGTTCTGAGTGCAAAAGGGGAAAAATACAAAAGTATCACTGAACACTTGTGTACACAACCACACTTGTGTCTCCCAGGCCAATAGCGACCATTTAATATAATGCACATGTCCAAGTGGGTTAAACCCTTGCAGAGACGTTATGAAGAGTTTACACATTCTCTGACTGGTGGAAGCCTGTTTTCAAATCTGGTTCACTGAAGCTTGGAGGCAATGTTATTAACTGGTAAATAATACATTTCTTTAATCCCGATTTCTGCCTTCAAGCACAGTATGTTTAATCAATATGGGCTAGAGATGGTGGCACTGACCAAAAAAACAGGAGACTGAGCTGGAGGTGCCACAGTTAAAGGTGTTAAGATCTGCATTGGGTGTGATGAGGATGGACTGGATTAGAAAGGAGTACGTTAGAGAGTCATCTCAGGTTGGACGGGTGGGAGACAAAGTCAGTCTGGACATGTGCAGAGGAGAGATGCTTCGTATATTGGGAAAAGGATGTTAAAGATAGAGCTGCCAGGGAAGAGGAAAAGAGGAAGGCTTAAGAGAAGGTTTATGGATGTGGTGAGAGGACATGCAGGTGATGGGTGTAACAGAACAAGATGCAGAGGACAGGAAGATATGGAAGAAGATGATCCACTGTGGTGACCCCTGATGGGAGCAGCCGAAAGAAGAAGAGTTTTTGTTTTTGTCCTATCTGATTTCCTCATATTGAACAAATCAAGTTAATTATCATTTTTCATTATAATTGATAATTTTTTGGACATAAGTCACATTATGCATTTGACATTCTTTCAGTAACCCAACACTTTAAAACTGAAAATTAATTAAACATTGCTTCATGCATATCAATCCAGTTTTGGTTACATCTAACATTTTATAAGATAACATACAGTACAACCATATTATAAAGTTATGCATCCACTTGCACTTAAAGCTGTTCTGTCTCCTTCGTTAGTTTTATAAAGTCCTGGAAAACTAAGATAATCTAATCAGTGATTACCTGAGATTTCCACTGCGTGATATCTGGGTACACAGGCAGAAAATCCAGAAATACTTTCACATGCTTCCCGGAAGGTGATAGTCTTTGAGTCCATGATGCGAATGCTGGGGTTCACAAAGATTTTAAGAGGAAATGGGGCAAGTCCTTTTGTCTTCCTTAAACTCTCTGGCTCTTCATCAACCAAGTGTACTGGATACTCCAGAGCCACTATTTGCAGTGAAACTCCAATCTGAGGGGCACTCAGTCCTATGCAATCCATCTTCCTCATCACCTTGATCAGATGTTTTATTACATTCTGGATTCTGGAACTTGTTATTTCTGTAGGATCCACTGGAGAAGCCTTGAGACGAAGGACTGGGTCTCCCACTTGACATACATGTGAATAAGGTGGGGATGGTGGCTTTAGGACTTTGCGTTTTAGGAACTGCCAGTAACTTCTCTCTTTGGTTTCACTGGAATGGCATCTAGCTGAGAGATTATGTAACTTGAGTAAATATCCAGAGTTCCCTTCAGGACACCATGTGATGGAGTGTTTTACAGTGCACCCTAATGCAGACAGCTGTAAAAACCGGGAAAATAGTATAGTTCTCATCTCTGTGGGCTAAAAGCAATATTGTATAATTAGGTGACGAAATACACAACCAAGAAAAAACTTTAGTAATGGAAGTTTTAAATGTAAGTATGTAGTGTTGTAGTAGACTACACTTTTAAATCATCATTCACAAAGCAATACACTCATGAAAATTTTCAGTTCTCACTGTGCTTTACATTCATTTTTGTCAAGTCTTTTTTGTGTGTTGGCATAAAATCTGAAAATCACCCATTGTCACTGACATGCCATTTTCTGCATATGATAAATGAAATTAAAGGAAATTTGTTAGGAAAGCTCAACTTTTTAAGATATGTCAAATACACAGTGCTGAACAAATTTTTGAAGAAATAAAAAATCACATTTAAAAGCTGCAAATTTTAGAAATTGTCTTAAAATAGAGACCCCTTCTGGGTGATCTCAATTACTGGTTTGAGGGAGGACATTAACACTTGTATATTCTCTTTACATTGCCTGATTGCTGTAGACCCCCAATGCCAGCAGGGACATGCCATACAAACTGTTTTCCTGCTGCTTGATGTTTTACCAGTTAAGTGATCTCCATAACCATTGTGCTGGACATAGGGATGAACTGGCATCCCAACCAGGATGACTGCCTCCCACAGCCAGGTGTTTCCCCGGTCCACTGAATGGGAGTATCAGTCTGGCGTAGCTCCTGCTTGGACAACTGTAGGACTGCATGGGAGCTGTAGTTTTGGAGGGCACCTCTAATGGGATGCTAGGGGAAGCTGTTGAAAGGAGAGTTCCCTATCAGATGGAGTTCTGCCTAACCTAGAAGTGCTTCCAAAGTGAAGTATTGTAGCTCCAGAAGTACTCCCAGATCCAACATAAAAGGAGCTGCTCCATCTTACGTGGGTGTGTCAGAGGTGAAAGGAGGAGGGCAAAGCTCGCCTGGGAGGAGTGGAGGAAGAAAAAGTAAATGAAAACGAGAGCTGCTTTTTGTGAAGAGACCTGTAAAGAAGGTATTTTAACTTTTAAAAATAGTTTTGTTTGAACCTGAGACTGTGACTATTGAGTTGTGTCTAGGGTGTGAGACTCTGAGTCACCCCCTACAGGTTACAGTGGAAAGTAAAATGTGCAAGCAAAGAAAACGACTTAGCTAGAAATGAGTGAAAGAATAAAACAGCTCAGTAAGTTGTTAGGCAAAAACTGAATAAACATATATAAACATGTATTCCAAAAACAACTTCCCAGCTGCATTTTCTACAGGTGATGGAAAATTTCATGAGCAAGATATTTACTGAACAAACATGATTTGCTGTCTATCATAATGAACACCGGTACAGCCAACAATTTTAGCCTGAGGTATCAAAACAGATTAACTGTCAAGCAGGTATACAGGCGCTGGTCATAAAATTAGAATATCATGACAAAGTTGATTTATTTCAGTAATTCCATTCAAAAAGTGAAACTTGTATATTAGATTCATTCATTACACACAGACTGATGTATTTCAAATGTTTATTTCTTTTAATGTTGATGATTATAACTGACAACTAATGAAAGTCCCAAATTCAGTATCTTGGAACATTAGAATATTGTGAAAAGGTTCAATATTGAAGACACCTGGTGCCACACTCTAATCAGCTCATTAACTCAAAACACCTGCAAAAGCCTTTAAATGGTCTCTCAGTCTAGTTCTGTAGGCTACACAATCATGGGGAAGACTGCTGACTTGACAGTTGTCCAAAAGACGACCATTGACACCTTCCACAAGGAGGGCAAGACACAAAAGGTCATTGCTAAAGAGGCTGGCTGTTCACAGAGCTCTGTGTCCAAGCACATTAATAGAGAGGAGAAAGGAAGGATAAGATGTGGTAGAAAAAAGTGTACAAGCAATAGGGATAACCGCACCCTGGAGAGGATTGTGAAACAAAACCCATTCAAAAATGTGGGGGAGATTGACAAAGAGTGGACTGCAGCTGGAGTCAGTGCTTCAAGAACCACCACACACAGACGTGTATGCAAGACATGGGTTTCAGCTGTCGCATTCCTTGTGTCAAGACACTCTTGAACAAGAGACAGCGTCAGAAGCGTCTCGCCTGGGCTAAAGACAAAAAGGACTGGACTGCTGCTGAGTGGTCCAAAGTTATGTTCTCTGATGAAAGTAAATTTTGCATTTCCTTTGGAAATCAAGGTCCCAGAGTCTGGAGGAAGAGAGGAGAGGCACAGAATCCATGTTGTGTGAGGTCCAGTGTAAAGTTTCCACAGTCAGTGATGGTTTGGGGTGCCATGTCATCTGCTGGTGTTGGTCCATTGTGTTTTCTGAGGTCCAAGGTCAACACAGCCGTCTACCAGGAAGTTTTAGAGCACTTCATGCTTCCTGCTACTGACGAACTTTATGGAGATGCAGATTTAATTTTCCAACAGGACCTGGCACCTGCACACAGTGCTAAAGCTACCAGTACCTGGTTTAAGGACCATGGTATCCCTGTTCTTGATTGGCCAGCAAACTCGCCTGACCTTAACCCCATTGAAAATCTATGGGGTATTGTGAAGAGGAAGATGCAATACGCCAGACCCAACAATTCAGAAGAGCTGAAGGCCACTATCAGAGCAACATGGGCTCTCATAACACCTGAGCAGTGCCACAGACTGATCGACTCCATGCCACGCCGCATTGCTGCAGTAATCCAGGCCAAAGGAGCCCCAACTAAATATTGAGTGCTGTACATGCTCATACTTTTCATGTTCATACCTTTCAGTTGGCAAACATTTCTAAAAATCCTTTTTTTGCATTGGTCTTAATTGATATTCTAATTTTCCGAGATACTGAATTTGAGACTTTCATTAGTTGTCAGTTATAATCATCAACATTAAAAGAAATAAACATCTGAAATACATCAGTCTGTGTGTAATGAATGAATCGAATACTGTATACAAGTTTCACTTTTTGAATGGAATTACTGAAATAAATCAACTTTGTCATGATATTCTAATTTTATGACCAGTACCTGTATAATTTAACAAAATTTGAACTATAATTAACCATAGACCCTTTACAACCAAAACTAAAGTTTTTAAATATAGGATATTGTAAAATGCTATTATAAACATTGCAATCTCCAGAAACATTTTATTACCAGTTATTTTTTAGCATGACCCAATGCTACAATAACATAAATATGTCTTTCTGATTAAATATAAAGTTTTAAATGCTCTATCTTCTAATTTTTTTTCTGTAACAGGCAAAGGAATACATGGGGTTGCCGTTTAACCTGTCAAGCACATGTTTGTGATGTTTTAAGAAACAAATGTATAAGAACGAAAAAAAAACACACACACAAACACAGACTGTAAGATCTTTATCTGAAAACTGGGGTTGGGTATGGTGGTCAGGTTCACGGAGCTGCAAGGCAGTCCCAACAGATTATAGTTCATGAATGAAAATGTTAAGCAATAAACTGAAAAGGTGACCCTTGAAACCCATGCCGAGAGACACACAGGGCCAGCTCTACCATTTAGGAGAATTAGGCGGTCGCCTAGGTAAGCAAAATTTTTGGGGGAAGAGGCAGTATTTTTTTTTTTTTTTTAAATACAGACCTATAAACACTCAATTATATTTTTATATGAATCGAATAATGTGAATACGGAGTGTCACAACTCAGCTAATTCGGTTAGCATGGTTTTAAACGAATGTTCCTATATTGGAGTGATTGAAGACCTTTAAGGTGGAAAAAAAAAGACTAGAATATTTTTTGTGACATTTATGATATACTACTGTATATAATACAGTGTTCATTTCAAAAAGAATTAAAACGCTTTCAAGAATGTCTTCCACAGTAAGAAGCCAAGTTTAACATGCAGTTTGGAAATAGTTCATAAAGACCCTTTTTAGTTTCACTTTCGCAGTAAGCGCCCCTCGTGTCCCCCGTGTAGCCATCCAGACCCTCATCAGCCCACTCGGTGGCTGCGATTACGACCAAAAGATGGACAGTAATGAAGGCTTTTGATGCACACATAATGACACTTGGTTGCCGTGTAATGTATTTTGAAAGATTTCCGTTCTTTTCGCGCCGCCGTGTGTATGTATAATTTTTTTTTTACTATTTTTAAAAAATTATTTGTATTTTCTTAATTGAATTGTTGATCTATGTAAAGTGGAATTATCGCGATATGATGTTATTTTTACTTAAGGATTTTCAAGGGCAGTGAACGCAGTTATGGAGCCCCATAAAAAGGGGTGAAGTCAAATGACATGTAGGACTGAAGGACATCGTTCAGGGCATTTAACGCCAGCAGCTAATCACTCGTCATATTCTATTAAGTGCACAATCTGATGCTTTGGGGGGGCTTTCTTGTACATCCCTTAAAGCTGGTCTATTTCATATCGATATAAAACACTTTACGGATGCTGAAAAGCAAAACGTCACACTGTTTATTATCATGTCTAAAAATTACTAAATAAATGAATCTGTATCACGTCTAAAAATTACTAAATAAATGAATCTGTTTGCAGGTTATTCTTAAAATCTTACCACTGACAGTTTCACGCTTCACAGTCACCTGTTGGTCGGGCCGCCGCTGATGACGTCTGAAAAGCGCGACTCCCTTCTGTATGGGAACGCCTGCAAGCTGTGGACCATTTGCAGTGTGCTTTGAACTGGTCTCCGTACGTATTTACAGCAGCAAGACTGCCTCTCGGGTTTAACGTTGTTGGACTGTGACTAGACTAATAGTGCAGCTGCAACGGGACCATTGGAGTCAGAATATGAAGACATCTGCACCCCGTGGGATTCAGTGTCGCTTCTGAATTGGCGCAGGCGCACCAAGGTGTGATGGTCACGTATCTCCTTGTGTTCGCGTATCACTGCGCTCCGTTTCTCTTGATTTATCGCAAGGGTCCCCAGCTCCGATTGTGGAGTGCCGCAGGTTTTCAGTGGTGGCTCTGAGGCTAAGGAGCTGCGCTGATATTCCGAAGGTTGCTGGTTCGAATCCCCGTCACTGCCAAAAAAGGCCACTGCTCTGCTGGGCCCTTGAGCAAGGCCCTTAACCTGTAATTGCTCCAGGGGCGCTGTACAATGGCTGACCCTGCGCTCTGACCCCAAGGGGTATGCGAAAACTACCAAATTCTTAATACAAGAAATTGTATAAGGCGAAACAAAGAACAAAACAAAAAACCCTTAATTAATTAGTGACTTGTTTTTGCTGCTAATTAACTTCTTTTGAATTAATTTTAACTGACTTGTTTTTATAAAATGTGTTCCCCTGAATTGCTAAATTTCTTTACTGAAATGGCAACCAGACAGAAATGAAATGTGGAGTGAGTGAGCCAACAGAAGACCAACTAAGTCAGTTTCACTCCAACCAGACCAGTTGCTCAATTAGCCGCCAATTCATGTTAATTTAGGTCGTTCTTTAATTCAATGGCTTGTTGCTGTTCTCATTGTGTAATAGCATACATTTCCGAAATGGTTAACTTTGTTAAAAGTTTTGGGGACCTGAGCAGATCAACATTCCTGGGACCTTCATCTTTCTTTATTTTCAGATATTTTGTGATGGACACAGTTTGCTGGTCATGATTTGGCTAATTTTGTGTCTGATTATTGTTTGACTGCTAATTAAGGAGAAAGAAACAATTGAAGGGTCTTCAAGAACAAGACCATTCAAAGGAATTCAAAAGAAATGAATTAGCAGCAAAGACAGGTCACTAAATGGTTAGAATGAAAACCTGCGGCAGCTGGGGACCCCCGATTTATCACATGCTCCGTGCTAAATGTTGTCCTGTCTGTCAGTAAACATACACACGCAGCCACCTCTCGCACAGTGATGTCATGATGTCTGTGTTCTAAGGCTGCAGGTGTATGACAGGTGAATGACATGTTATTGTTGTTTTACTGGGTTGCTCAGTGATTGACTGGGGACAGTAAACTTTGTTTAAATGTTGTCAAAAAATGCCACTTGTTAGTTGTATTTTGCATCGATTCTGTTGATCCTTAAGTGGATTTGCTTGGCATTCCCCCTGATTTAACAAATATTATTAATACACATTAAACAAACGGTTGAATTGTCAGTCAGTCAACCTGCTATATCCTAACACAGGGTCACGCGGGCCTGCTGGAGCCAATCCCAGCCAACACAGGGCGCCAGCCCACCGCAGGGCACACACACACCCCAAGCACACACTAGAGACAATTTAGAATCGCCACTGCACCTAACTTGTCTTTGGACTGTGGGAGGAAACCCACGCAGACACGGGGAGAACATGCAGGGAGGACCCGGGAAGCAAACCCAGGTCTCCTTACTGTGAGGCAGCAGCGCCACCACTGCGCCAACGTGCTGCCCCGTTGAATTGCAGTTGCTATTTTTTTTCCCCCAAATTCAAATGTACAGTTGGCGTATTATTTGTTTTATTATTCTGGGTGGCAAAAGTGACTCGGGGTTTAGTACAATATTAATATGGCATTACATGGTTTTTCAGACACTATAGTCTGTACTTTACATGTAGCTTAATATAGTATATTGAAAATCAATTTTAAATGGTTCTTGAGTGGTGTAAGATGGATTTTCATTTTAAATGTCTTTTCTTGAAGATTATTAAGTGGGGAATTTAATGAAAAAGTTACAGTCATTAAGGTGAAGAAAGAACTGGAACTGCGTTGTCAAAATGATTAAAATGTTCAGCAGTAACATGCATATCAAGTAATAAACAACAATATGCTTTTGATTTGTTTATCTGGCCACCTTAAGACATGAATAGAAAAGATTTAGCTGTGAGATACTAGAGTTTTATATCACGTAGACAACAAAATAGTCCTTACTGCCCCACATATGGGAAAATAAGTAGATTCCTGTGGAAATGACTGGGTCATGATAATCATGTGAGCATCAAGAGACCCGAGTAACATGCAGCCCTGCTTTATAACACAATGCATTTCATTATCTCTGCTCCCTGAAGTCTGCCGTAAAAGACGTTAAAAAAAGTAAAAGAGACTCAAGTCATCAGACAGTGCTATTGAGATTTTCATAGTGAGCCTCTCTATTCATTGTATCGGAAAAATGATGCAGCAAAACAAAAGATGGAAGAAACAAAATATGCAGAAAAGACATTTGTAACATAAGCAGATGTGAGTTCCAACATTGCATTTAAAAGTGGATCAAAATATTAAATATCATCTTACTGTTCTTATCTCTTTTTGGGCACTAATTTAAAATCCCAAGCATAAATTTGTAATGGTTAACACATTAAACTATTATGAGATTCATTTTCTGAAGTTGTTTGTAGCCCCTGGCCACATTAGATGTTCAGTCTGGATAAAAGACGCATTCATTTTATTTTACTGTTTTTTGACAGCTCTTTTGAAAAGGATGCAGTTGACATGATTTGTGTTATGCTGTATATTAATGTAATTATTTGTCGTCCTTTTGTAGTAATGTTCTTCACTAGTATTCCTAGTCTTTGAATGGATAGTGAACATGATCCTTCAATCTGGAAAAAAAAAAGAATTGGTATAAAGTTTTGTAAAAAGTGAAAAACATTTTCAGGACTAAAACAGTATATGCTTTGAACATTATTTTGAGAGAACTATTTTTCAATCCATAATATTCCTCTTAATGCAGTTCTTCAGCATTGCCATTTATCTTAAATTTCCACCTTTGCTGTGGTGGATGACAAGGTGTTCTTCAATAATAATAATAATATATTTTATTTATATATCACCTTTCCCATGCTCAAGGTGCTTAACCCTAAGAGCTCCAGTAAGTCTTTGAAAGCCTAAAACCCTCACTTGGAAAATCTGTTTTAAGAAACTAGTCCTGCCAAATCCCAGTTTACATACATCTCCTGATCATTCATAAAATTTACCAAAGGACCTTGGCTCTATGATGTTAGGATTCATTTATCCCGATGTCCGCTACTGTAACAATTGATACGCATGTCAGAGTCAGATGCACAGAAGAGGGCCATAGCAACTTTGAAGCTGTCCCATCTGCAGAACGGGGAGTTCTTCATGTATGGCTGACTGAGATAGGACCAAGTTTTTGTAAACCAAAAGCTGTAGGTTTACACCTGGTGGACAGCATTGAGTCACAACACCATAGAGCGAGCTTCCAATGTTAATTTGGCAATACTCCACTATGACGGTGCAGGGCTTGCTTGTTAAATATGGTGGCTAATGCTCAGTACTATTTAGGTTTTACCACCTACATGAAACCATTTGAAGTAGTAAAAGAAAAATTAAAAGCCTGGCAAGTACTTTAACACTTCAAGGTATGGACCTTCTTCGTTAGCTATCCTGTCAGCTTGTACAAGTAATAAATGTACTTTTCTTACTCTTCAAGAATACATGCCCTCCAGCCTTTGTTCAGATTTTGCAGATTCTCCATGTCTTCTTTATCCAAAGTGAAGTCAAAAATCTGAAATAGCAACAAAGAAGGACATATGAAAAGTGGCAGTATGGCTGTAAGGATTCTGGAAAAAAAAACAGAAAAATAAAAACAGTTATTTTATAGGTCATTCTATTAAAATGTAAAGGGAGGGGGCGGCACGGTGGCGCAGTGGTAGTGCTGCTGCCTCGCAGTTAGGAGACCCAGGTTCGCTTCCCGGGTGCTCCCTGCGTGGAGTTTGCATGTTCTCCCCGTGTCTGCGTGGGTTTCCTCCGGGCGCTCCGGTTTCCTCCCACAGTCCAAAGACATGCAGGTTAGGTGGATTGGCGATCTTAAATTGTCCCTAGTGTGTGCTTGGTGTGTATGTGTGTGTCCTGCGGTGAGTTGGCACCCTGCCCGGGATTGGTTCCTGCCTTGTGCCCTGTGTTGGCTGGGATTGGCTCCAGCAGACCCTCGCGACCCTGTGTTCGGATTCAGCAGGTTGGAAAATGGATGGATGTAAAGGGAGGACAGGATATATGCAGAATAAAGAGAAGTAGCATTCATATTTTACTTTCTTCCTATATAGTACAGGTGAAGATATTATAATTAGGTCAAGGTTTGAGCAGAACTAAACATTTTACACAGCACTCCGCTTGATTTGTCTGATTTCAGTGTCCATCTACGTGAGCTTCTGTGCATTCAGATAATGGCTGGATGGAACAACCAGTTCAAGACTGGGAAAGGATGGAGCCAGTGACATTAGTATCTATAAGAGATCTTTATGAATGGTTTGAATTTTTCTGCAAGTGAACTACACAAATGTTCATGATGAAAAATCCATATCAAGTAAATTTCCAAAACAAAAAAAATGAAAATGGACGTCAATCCAAAACTTTGAAATGTAATGGACTATTTTTGAAATATGCTACAAAACATTAACTGTTAAATCAAGTTTTTAGTTGTGTTTTTAAGATACCAATGCTTGCATGTCAAGATATTATATGTTACATTTTTCAAAAATGAAAATCACATATCAGTTTGAATCAGTGACAAATGGGGTATGCTTCAAGTCTTAATACTAAATTGATAAATGAGCGCATGCAATGCTTTGTTGAAATATGTTGCCTTTGCAACATGGAAAGGTGCTGGCCACACTCGTCACTGTTATACTCTGTTTGGCACAAACTGCGTGTGCACACACATGATAATGCATGAAGGTTTGAGGACTGTCATGGTTCCAAACCAGCTAAATAACGACTCGCAGGCATTATTGCAATCTTAGAATTATAATACATTATATTGTAATAATCGATCAGATATTATAATGAATTAGATCCTGGTGTGTTAGTAATTTTCCCCAAATTCCTCAATTGCCATTTTTGGCTAAAATATTACAAATAATTATTTAAAATCAATTGGTTGATCATCTTAACTCCTATAATTAATTTGACATCTACTAATCAGGCTTTAAGGCATTACCATGGTGTTGAGACAGCCCTCCTGAAAGTATTTAATGACATTTCTGTTATTAGGGTGGGACAGCAGTCCTCGTCCTTCTACACCTTTCTGCTGCTTTTGATACTATTGAGCATGAGATCTTGCTTTTGCGGCTTGAGCATCTGGTGGGAGTTAAAGGGGCTGCTCTTAACTACTTCAGGTCATATCTTAGTGGTAGACACTTTTCAGGGACTTGTATTTCCTCTTTTTCGTCTACTGCGCCCGTTAAATGTGGTGTTCATCAGGGATCATTTCTGGGTCCTATTTTATTTTTCTTCATCTGATATTTTTAGGAAGTTTAATATTTCTTTTCATCGTTATGCTGATAGCATGCAGGTTTATATTTTTGTGTATAATTCATTTCAGAGTTGGCTGCACAATTGACTTGTAGAACTAAGATCCTGGATGGGTGACAGTTTTCTCCATCTAAACCAAAATAAAATGGAAGTACTGATAGCTGGTCCTGCAGGCAAAACTCAAATTGGTTTTGAACTTCTTGGCTCTTTCGTGGACCTTTGCAAACCTCATGTTCGGAATGTTGGGGTTATTTTTGATAGTAACCTCTCTTTTGTGAAACAGATAAATTCTGTGGTCAAGAGTTCCTTTTTCCTGATTTGTCCTTTAGCCAATGCCGTTTGTATCTGTTAGGGGACTTGAGAAAGTTACACATGCTTTTATCTGTTCTCAACTTGATTACTGCAACTTATTGTATTCTGGGATCAGCAAATCCTTTATACGCAGGTTGCAGTTGGTCCAGAATGCTACTGCCCATTTTTTGGTTGGGACATGAAATTTTGATTCTATATCTCCAATTTTAGCCTCTTTACACTGGCTGCCTGTTAGTTTTAGAATTGATTTTAAAATTTTGCTGCTGGTTTTTAAATAACTACATGGGTATGATCCTGCCTATTTATTTGAATTGTGTGTTATACACCAGCCAACCAGAGAGTTTAGATCTATGGGTCAGTGGTCTATTGTGGTCCCTCGTACTAAGTGTAAAACTAAAGGGGACACGGCTTTTGCAGCTGCTGCACCTCATCTGTGGAATTCTTTACCTCATTACATTAAGGAGTCATCTTCAATCGAACTGTTTAAAATAAGATTGAAGACTCACTTCTGTTCTCTAGCTTTCCATGACATTCAGTGATACTGATGGTTCCTTCCTCTTAGTCATTTGTTTTGTTTCAGTTTAGTGCTGATTTGTTTTGTGTTTTGTTGTATTTTATTCTATTTATTTTATTTATGTTTATTGTATATTTTATTGTAAAGCACTTTGGCTACAGCATTACGTTGTTTTAAATTGCTGAGTTCTGAGGGATGCCCTTTTCTAGGCGCTGTCTGGGCAGTATAGTGAAATTCTTTTTTATCTATTGAACTAGTAGTGCTCAGTGGGAGATTAAACATATTGTTTTGCACCCTTTTGTACCTATGTCTTCATCTCTTATTTTTATTTGTAGAATCTTCTGTACTCTTCATTTCTAAACCTTTCTTTTAAAAATCCTGTATAGTACAGTTTCCTATAAAGACGTTTTACCCAGAACAATGTGACAGTGACTTTAGTGATTGACAGGCAGTGACCAATGGCAATGCTCGTACTGTAAATCCTTTTTAGGGTTATGTAGAGCACAGGGACCTGGTTATATCTGCTAGCAAAAAAAGAAGAAAATCTAACATTTTTGATGGTAAACAAGTAACATGTTTTTTTCAAAATTTCTAACTGCATGCAGATTTTCAATATTAAGTATACATGTGAAAATGGCCATTGTAATGGTACAACACTTAAAAACTTTAAAAGTAGCTGAATACTTGCACATGGTGCAGTCATTTGACAGGAGTGCAATTTCTTTAATTTCACTACCTTAGTATTCTCCAGAATTTCATTGGGTTTCACACTTTTTGGAATGACAGCCACTCCTCTTTCTATATGATATCGCAGAAGAACCTGAAAATAAAATTGTAGAATGCATTATATTCTCGTTAAGTAAACATTCGCTATCCACTGATTCTGTTTTTGAGAGACTTTCAATGTATGCATGTGTGTGGTCTGTGATGGATTGGCATCTTGCCCAGAATTGCTCTCCACATCCCTGAAATGAGAATTGTGGGTTCACAAAATAGACATATAGATTATTATTATTGAAGTGTTATTTCTTTAGGTTAGCATCTATATAAACACCATAAGATGCAAAAAAAGTAAAAAGAAAGAAAGAATGTTGCCCAAACTAAGGGGTGTTGCACTGATTCATTTTAATTTTTGATTGCTACTTTGAAACCATACTAAGATGCACTGATAAAATACTTCAGATTTTTAAAGTACCGTGTATTATAACTAAGATAACAAAAATGTATATTATAATTACACTAAGTAAAGTAGGGTGGCACAGTGGCGCAGCTCCCTTGCAGTATGGACACTTGCGTTCACTTCCAGGGTTCTCCCTGCATGTTCTCCCCATCATGTCTGTATGGGTTTCCTCACAAGTAAGGTGAATTTGCAATTGTAAATTGGCCCAGTGTGTCTGTGCGCATGCGTGTGTGCATATTTCACCTGCAATGGACTGGCACCCTGTCCAGGATTTGTTCCTGCCTTTCACCCTAAGCTGGTTGAGATAGGCTCCATCAACCCATGACATGACTTATGTAAAGTACAGAGCCTTCAGAAAATATTCAGACCCCTTCACTTTTTACACATTTTGTTATGTTGCAGCCTCAATTACTTTCTTCCCTTCTACAAGCAAAACTCAATACCCTATAATGACAAAGTAGATTTTAGAAACTTTTGTAGTTGAAATAGAAGTTAGAGACCATTTACTCAGCACTTCATTAAAGCACTTTTGGCAGCAATTACGGCCTGGAGTCTTCGTGTGTCTGACACAACAAGCTTTGCATGCCTGCATTTGGGGATTTTTCTGCCATTCTTCTCTGCAGATCCTCTCATGCTCTGTCATGTTGGATGGAATCTGTCAGTGGACAGCCATTTTCAGTTCTCTCCAAAGCTGTTTGATTGAGTTCAAGTCCAGGCTCTGTCTCGGCCACTCAAGGACATTCACATAGTTAACAACTGCTGTGTTGTCTTTGCTTTGGGCTTATGGTCACTGTCCTGGTGGAAGGTGAACCTTTGGCCCAGTCTGATATTGAGAGAGTTCCGGTGCAGGTTTTCATTGAAGATATCTCTGTACTTTTGCTTTGTTCAGCTTTCTCTCAACTATATTTGTAGCCTCCCTTCTGCTGATATACATTCCACAGCATGTTGCTGCCACCACCATTGTTTCCAATGGAATGGTACTGCACAGGTGATGAGCAGGGCCTGGTTTCCACTAGACATGATGCTTAGAACTGAGGCCAGACAGTTTAATCTGGGATTTATCAGATCAGAGAATCTTGCTTTTCATAGCATGACAGTCCTTTAGTTGCCTTTTTGCAAACTCCTAGTGAGATTGCATGTGTTGTCTGGCCACTCTGCAATAAACACCAGATTACTGAAGTGTTGATTGTCCTTCTGGAAGTTTGTTCCATCTCTGCTCAGGTTCTCTGGAGCCCAGACACGGTAACCAACGAGTTCTTTGTCACCTCTTTTACCATTGCTCTTCTTTCCCTGATTGCTCAGTTTGATTGGGTTGTCACCTCAAGGAAGCGGAGGTTGTTCCAAACTTTTTCCATTTAAGAATTATGGAGGCCACCATGCTATTGGGAGCCTTCAATGCCATAGACTTTATTGCAGTCTTCCTTAAATCTGTGCCTTGACACAACACTGTCCCTAAGCTCTGCAAGCGATTCCTTCGACCTCGTAGTATGGTGTTTGCTTGTCAGCTGTGGGACCTTCTATAGACAGGTGTGTGTCTTTCCTCATCATGTCCAATGAACTGAACTGACCACAGGTTGGCTTCAAACAAGGTGTAGAAACATCTCAGTGATTATCTATAGAATGGGATGCACCTGAGCCAGACTTCACGTGTTATAGCAAATGGTCAGAATATTTGTGTCCATGTGAGATTTCAGCTTTCTGTTTTCAGTGTGTCATTCAGAGGTACTGAGTATTGTTTGATGAGGGAAAAATTAATTTAAAATGAACAAGGCTGCACCTGCAACATAACAAGGTGAAAAAAGCTAAAGGGTCTGAGTACTTTCTCAAGGCAGTATATGCTGTATTCCTAGTAATTTTCTATATGCAGAATCTCACATGTAGAGAATGTAATATATTTTATTGGTGTACAGTATGTTGTTGTGTTTTAGTCCTCTAATAGTGCATTCAATTACTGTAACCCTATAATGCCTCTTTGGCTTCAGCGGTATCTCTCTTTCTGGCTTTCTCACTCACCACCTCGGCAGTATACTGTATTACGTTTCTGATTAGACTTGGTTATGTTGAATGAAATTCACCTCATTTAAATGGCGGCCATTATCTGTGCCATTTTGCTATCGATACTTAGGCAGGGCCTTTCTGGACATAATCTTCACAAATTTATTAGATACTCATTAGATGGCATAAATATCCATTACTGTTCAGTCATTCAAGAAGACAACCTTCCTCACTTGAATAGAAATGAACAAGATAGACGTTCAGTCAGCACATACAGTAAGTGTCAGACAAGTGATAGATGAATATTCTAGCAAGTAAGAATATACCATGGACAAGATAATGCTACTGTAAATGTCTAAGTGTGTTTAGAGCCTGGAGAAAATGTACTGAACTGAGTCAATGAATTATGGCAGTGTTGAGTGAAAAAGCATAAAAAAGACTAATCTGTATGGAAAAGCTCAAGCCGGACATCCACCCTTAATTATTTAGCCTTCTATATCAGCGTATGTGTTTGGCATGGTTTTATGTACAAGAACCATTTAATTTAATTTTAATATGTTAACATTGTACTTTCCTCACATCAAATAGAGCATGACATTTTCAAACATGCTTAACTGAATTCTAGGTCACGGCAAACAGCCTATTCCAGCAGCATAATTCACAAGGTAACAACCAAACTTTGAACAGGGTGCCAGGGAATCGCAAGGTCCTATCGTGCGCACGTCCTCACTGGACCAGTTTAGAAATGTCACTTAACCTAACATGGGATGTGGGAGGAAAACAGGGGTACCTGGAGAACTATCTGTGCAGGCATGAGGAGAATATCTAAGTTCCAATGGCCTAAACGTATATAATAATACTTGGTACCCATCATGCCCCAGGGCAACCTATTGCCATGCACTCTTCTCTAACTGTCTAAAATGTATGTGTATATAGAATTCTGAAGATGTTATGTACACCATTCAATTCAGTTTGTTCACTTTTCACTTTTTTACTTTAGAAACTTTTACTGCAACAACAACGAAAACCTCAATTCTTCATGAAAATCATCAAGCATTATGTATCGAGTGCCCAACATGTGGCAGCCTTTTACAGAAGCTCTCTCTTTGTATTTTGTAGTATTATTAATGCTAATATTTTGCCTCTGACTTGTTACTATACACTTTTAAATGGATTTTTAAATTGAAGATAGCATATCTTCAAGTGTTGGCTTTTCTCAACTGCTTTTCGGACAAACTGCAAACTTGAGACATGTTGCAGGGTGTGTGAGTGAACAGAATCTGAAAGCTACCTCCAATTTCTGAATATGTAAGAGATTCTGAGAATGTAAAGTGGGATGCATTACAGTATACGAGGGTCAGTCAAAAAGTTCTTGGAATTGTAAAATAGCGGGAGAGTGAGAGATCAGATTACGCACACATTGTTGTGGAGGGGAGCCCAGTACATCTGTAGACCAGTTACAACAGGTCTGGATTGGTTTCGCAGTGTAGTATTGGTTTAATTACCATTTGAGTTAGACACGTGCATAGTCATTCAGCACAATGTCACAGTTTGAACAACGTGCTGACATCAAGTTCATGTGCAAATTATGGACTCGTATTCATAGCGTATCTGAAGCTCATTTTCCACAATCCAGACCTGTTGTAACAGGTCCACAGATGTGCTGCACTCCCATTCACAACAATGTGTACGTAATCTGACCTCTCACTCTCCTGCTATTTTGCAATTCCAAGAACTTTTTGACTGACCCTCGTATATTCCCATACTCGGCTGGTAGAATTGCTGTCTAAAGAGCTCTGTTGCACTTTATTTGAGGAGCAGCTGAGCAGCTCATACAAAGGATAGAAAGGGCAAGGATCTGGAGTGGGGATAAAAGTAAGGGGGAAAGGATTCAGAACAGGTCTGCCTCCATACAATAAGTCCAGGTACTGTGGCATTTTGGGTGCTGCCAAGTGCCTATTTATTTCAGGTGCTATTTAATGCTGGAGAAGTTTAATCTAATATGATCAGACAAAGTGGAAAAGGCAGGAGAGAAACTGTAGATTTATGTGAATGAGCAAAGGCAAAAAAGTGAGCACTTTATAAGTAAAACTAAAATGTAAGATGCAAACATTGAAATGCTGTCTCGGAGATAAATTACATCATTCAAATTAATGTTTATTTCCTCTGCAACAGAAATGGTTCAGCCTGTTACCAACACTATAATGATGAATCATTCTGACCCTAGAATGCTGGTGAATTCCACCGGAAAACCTTGGAAGGAACAAAACTTCTATCAGCATGTTTCATTTGTGGACACAACAAGATGGACCCACTCTATTAAAATGTTAAAATTTTTAAATGTAAACATGTGTTACCACTGAGCAGCTCATACCATGTCTTATTGCCACCTACAAGTCTGTTATTGACAGCAGCAGCTTTTTTATTATCCAAGCCAGAAGTGCCTATGTCTGTCTTTTCTGTGGTTTGTTACAATATTTTATTCTTCTTGAGCTTCTTTAACTAATAATTTCAGTACAATTTGCACTGTGTGTATAAAAGCATGTGACAAATAAAAATTTATTTGATTTGAAATGTTTGTCTTAAGAGGTCAACTTTAGTCTTGTCTTTAAGATCCCTAATGGTCAACTCATCCAGTTATAATTTATGTAGACACTTCTGAAAAGAGCAGTATCTTACGTTCTTTCTTCTTTTTCATTTTCTTGACACAAAGTGAGATTGAAAATCAATATGAATGGGGAACACTCATTCTTTTCATTTTGCTAAATCTGTCCATCTGTTATTTAATGAAACACTAAGGTATGTGTGTTCAAATCCTCTCGAGCAATATGATTGGTCAGTTTGGCTTTGGTGATGCAATGAAAGAGGAAGTGCGAGTGTGAGACGCACGAGGGGGAGTAAAGGCGCATGCTGAGGGAGTTGCTTTCAAAGATGTAAAGTATAAAACTGGACAGAAGGTGAATAGCAGCCAAGAATAATAATGACAGAGTCTGAAAAGTTGGCTCTACTGGAACACACTTGAGAAAGGGAGCACCAGTTAACAGATGTTTACACACTCAAATATGGAGGAAAGGCACTGAAAGTACACATAGGGCAAGAGTTGTCAAATATTTTTAAAATATTCTACTGCCTGTTTTTGACAGGTAGCGTCGCCAGTGATTAATAAATATTTTATGGTGTTTCATCTTCCTTTAAATAGGGGATCTGTAACAAGGCTGAACTGCACCAGGGCCCTTGAAGACTTAACTTTCAGTAAAATTTTTCAAATTTGAAGTTTACATTCTATTAATCTTCATAAGAAGTATAAAATCACAAAAGGATCAAAAGTGAACTTTAAAAAAATGCAAAAACAATACCCTAAATGCCTGTATAGGCTTCCCTGCACAGGTCTGTCTACAATTACTGGGCACCATGCCCGTTTTCATTTATGCATTTCCCCACTTTTGGCATGTTTGCCTGAACGTATTAGAGCTCTCAGTCTGCCCTCATAATTTACAGTGACCAGCCAAATACTTAAAGTGCCCTGGGCAGTGTGTAGAAACCCTCAAGCCAGCTCACACCAAGGCTGTGTCCTGTAGTGGGTCATTTTAAAGCCTTCATCATGTAATCCCTCGTGTGCTACAGTCTCTTACCTGTGCTGGGCTCTTCTTGTGCTTCCTTCCTATCTCAGCTACAACAGGGTCCTGTAACAAATTCTCGGGGTCTTTTTCTCCCCTGTGACTGCATTCAAATAAAAAGAATTGAAGCAAGAGTTAAACAGGGTAGCACTACTGTAGTGCAAGGTAACAAAAAATAGTAAATACCTACTATTCCTGGGGTCTGTTTGGTGATCCAAGTGGGCAGAAAGCTGTCAGCATAATATTCATAGATTTACAAAACTGCTCTAGGTCACTCTGGACTAAATAAGGATGCAACTCAACCTTAAAACAATAAAAAGAGAACAAGGTGGTCTACACATTAGCAGAAAACACTAATCCCAATAAATCACCTGCTTCAAATATAGAGGTAAGATTAAACCAAGTTTTATTAGCAAACTGTCCCAGCATACTTCTTTGCAACACTGTTTGCTTTATTGATTGGACTGGAAGGGTTTCAACACAGAAGGTAACAATTTGCATTCAAAACAGAGCTCAGGTCAAAGTTACAATGATTTCAATCCGCAGAAAAAAATCAAAGATCAGTCATGTGGTGGCCATAAGTTGCTGCCAAGAAAACGAGAGCTCAACTAGATCATGCAGCAGGTGGGTCTGACACTGTATTTGATGTGTCCTCTTTGTAGTATATTAATGTGTTAGCTCCAAGTTTAAACACCTACTGGCTGCTCCTCAAGGTTGCTCAGTTAAGTCTGAGAATATCCATCAAGTTCTCCTTTGGGGTCTACGAGATTCCTGTTGAACAAAGGCTCAAATTTCCCTCTGTTGCACGAGGGACAACTGTGAAAATTGAACAGAAAATTTTGCTAGAAAAGGTTTGGTGCAGATGCTGACACCTTTGTGCATTTTACTATCTCAATCATAGGTAGGCAGTGTCGGTCGTGGAGGGCCGCAATGGCTGCAGGTTTTTCTTCCAACCCAGTTTCTTAATGAGAAGTCAGTTATTGCTGATGAAACACTTATTGCTGAAGTGACAATTTGATGCTTCATTTTAGTATTAACTGTTCATTTCATTCTTAAACAGTCACATTGACTGTTTTAATGGCTCCTTATTAGCAATAAGATACAAATGACAAAGGAGCCAGCAGATCTCCATCTTGCTTGTTTGCATTTTCACCAGTGTGGATTCATCATGCTCTATTTGGATAAATAAAACACTTAAAAGAAAAATGTGACAGACCGAAAATGATCCATTTTAGGCTTCAAATCATTTGGATGATATCATTGAAAAGGAAAAAATCTATGAGATAAGAGCTTAACATTGCACGCTTACAAGCCATAAAATTAAATAAGGTATGAGAGTGGCAAGGATTGGTTTCTAATTAAGCTACTGGGTTGGAACGAAAACCTGTAGCCACTGCGGCCCTCCAGGACCAATGTTGCCCACCACCCTAGTCTGTCTCAGTGGATACCTACAGTACCCTTTTCAGATAATGTGCGACTTGGCTTATTTAATAACTTGGGTTACTGGTGGTTAGCAGTTGGTTTGGGTCACTGCCTCCTAACATGAGTCAGTGGGATTTATTTTAAAGTAGACCCAGAAACTGCTTCCGGTCTCCTGTCCAGGTTCCCAAAGATGAACTCAAGACAAAATCTTTAATTAAGCATACTATTATTATTATTTACTTTTTGAGAATGGTATTTGGTTTGTGAAATGAAACCATTGTCAGGCAACTAGTCTATTTTTATTGTTATATCTATATAAATGTACACATTTGTCTGTAAAATATGCTTAATTCTGGGCGTCACAGTGGCACAGTGGGTAGCGCTGCTACCTTGCAGTTAGGAGACCCAGATTCACTTCCCAGGTCCACCCTGTGTGGAGTTTGCATGTTCTCCCCGTGTCTGTGTGGGTTTCCTCCGGGTGCTCCGGTTTCCTCCCACAGTCCAAAGACATGCAGGTTAGGGGCATTGGCGATTCTAAATTGTCCCTAGTGTGTGTGTGTGTGCCCTGCGGTGGGCTGGCGCCCTGCCCGGGATTTGTTTCCTGCCTTGCGCCCTGTGTTGGCTGGGATTGGCTCCAGCAAACCCCCGTGACCCTGTAGTTAGGATATAGCGGGTTGGATAATGGATGGATGGATATGCTTAATTCTGAACTGCTAAGTTAAATTTACATTTTCGTTATACAGTATTTGTAGTGAAATGATAGTGTCATTGGCATCATTTACTGTGAAATTCATCCATTCATCCATCCATTTTCTAAACCCATTTAATCTTGAGCAGGGTCGTGGTGAAAATGGAGTGTATCCTATCAAGCATAGGCCACCAGAAGGAACAACTCAGCAACACAAATGTATATCTATAGTCCTCGTAAAATGCATACATGAATGTTCCTTCATTCACTCATTTTCCACTGCTTATCTGAAGCCAGGTCACAGGTGCAAAAGCCTTAGCAGTGAGCCCCATACGTCCTTTTCCCCAGCCACACTTGCCAACTCATTCTGTGGGATCCAAAGCCATTCCCAGGCCATCAGGGAGATATAATTATCCCAGCAAGCCCTGCGTCTTCCCCAGGGTCTTCTACCAGTTGGTCGAACCCATAAATCCTCCATAGGGAGGAGTCCAGTAGGCATCCATCAGATGCCTGAACCACCTCAGTTGGCTCCTCTCGATGTGGAGGCTCAGCAGCGCCACTCTACAGTGTTTCTCACACTGTCTCTAAGAGAGAGCCCAGCCACCCTGCAGAGAAAGCTCATTTTGGCCACTGTACCCGCAATCTTTCTTTAGATCATTACCCAAAGCTCATTACTGTGAGAGCAGGCACGTAGATCAACTGGTAAATCGAGAGCTTCGCCTTCTGACTCAACCAGTTCTTCACCACTACGGCTCGATATAGCGACTGCATAACTGCGCTCACTGCCCCGATCGTTCAGGAAGGAGTGGAGTCAGAATGAATGTGAATATGTAAACCAGTCAATAATCCATTTAAATTACCAGGTTACAAACAAAATGACACCTTTTATTGGCTAACTAAATCTTTTTAGTTAGCCAATAAAAGGTGTCATTTTGCTTGGCTTTTCTCTACATTCATAATGGCTAACACGGTACAACACCCTAGTACTACAGGTTACAAACAAAATGTTGTTGAGTTAATACAATGCCATCCATCCATCCATTTTCCAACCCGCTGAATCCGAACACAGGGTCACGGGGGTCTGCTGGAGCCAATCCCAGCCAACACAGGGCACAAGGCAGGAACCAATCCTGGGCAGGGTGCCAACCCACCACAGGTTAATACAATGTCAAAGAGTAAATTTTCAATAGTTCTACATTTATGAAACGCATAGAAATGGTCACATGATGGTGCCATTTGTAGCTTTGCCTAGTTCAGCAAACATGTTAGAGGCAGCCTTGTTCTTTGTATGTGCAGTCTGTGTGTAATTGTTGAGTCTACACCTTTACAAATATTGTCCAGCTCAACCTGACTGGTGAGTCAATACTGGCTCCAGCCACTAGGTGCCACTGCTTTAGGTTAAAGGGATTTAACAATGTATGCATGTATGTTTAAGGGCGGTGATGTGAAACAAAGAAAGGAATTAGAAAAGGCTGTGTTTTTGAGTGAGGGAGTGAGAAGCTGCACTTTTGTCAGTTCAAGCTGCAGAGGTGAATACCTCCTGTTGAATCCATTTGAGTAAGAGCACTGAAAATCATTTCAGAAGATAAGGAGGCTTCAATAATCGTTAATACATTTATTATTTGTTAAAAAAATGTCTCACTCAGAAAAGTATATACTGATACTTCTATTGGTATCTACCGAAACCCTCATAATTTCTAATTATACTGTGAAAGAAGTTTACAATACTGCCCACTGCTAATATGCAGGCTATATTAAAACAGCAAAGGTAAATGTCAGAAGACTAGGTTGACTAAGAAAGTAATGATTAGCAAGACCATCTTTAAATACATTTATTTGGAAACGTGTTCTGGTTTCTAATTGTCATTTATGTTTAGTAAAGTTACATTTTGGATATAGGAGACCGACTGTGGTTTGTCATACAAAACAGTTTATAGCTAAATGTTGATAATGTGAAAGGTTATAAATAGTCACAAAAGCTTACAGAAGATTTTAGTATGCAAAATGATTTAGGGAATGCATGAAAGTCTGGGAAATATTCAAAAGTAAAGCATAAGTATATCAGGACAATAAAAAAGAGTCAAACAGTATTTCTATTTCTACTTTCATGTAGTAAGATGTAAACATAAATATGTTCTTGCTAGCTCATTAATTGCTAGTTGTCAAGAAGGATCTTTTGTAGAGTTTTATTCCTTGACATTTGTTTTAATTGTAATGTGCAATTTACTACAGTACCTCATTCACAGCTGGTGGTATCTTAGCAGAAGCCAGCAATCGTTTCAGCTGAGAAATGTTGAAATTTGACACACCAATGCTTTTTGCCAGACCTTTAGACACCAAAGATTCCATTGCCTATGGAAAGAAACAATGGGTATGAGACGGGGAAGCATCATTAAACACTTGATATAGAAATTTAAGTTTTACAATGCCTTACAAAAGAGCTCAGAGCAATTTTCTAATTTTACTGAATAATAAGCACTGTACTGAAATTCTGATCTTTGTGGTATTTTTGTTTTAAAGTACTGGATCTTAAAATTATTTTTTAATGTGAGATTGTTTCACGTTAGAAAAAGTCTTAAGAAAACTAAAAAGGAAACTTTCTGTTTGTGTGAGTATTCAGTCTCTGTGTCATTGAAGCTCTGTGTTTGCACAGTTGTCTAATTAGTACACAGTTGCAATTTGCTTGAACTAGTGAATCATAACCTTCACATTTTCTGGATAAAAAGCCCACAGTGTAAGGATCAGAATTTATATCGTAAATCTAAAAAAGCTGTGGTAATGAAGACTGAAGAGCACTCCTAAGAAGTTAGAGATAAAATAATACAAATGCCTAAATTAGGAAAAGGGCACAAAACAATATAAAAAATGGTTGGATGTCCCAGTGGGCACTGTTGGTTCAATATCGGGAAGAGGAAGCAACGTCAAACCACCAAGGGTGTCCCTCAAAACTCTCTGTGAAAACAAGTAGACTTATGAGAGGGGCTATAAAGACCCCAATAATCAGTTCAGTAACTGCAGCTGGAGTAAAGCTGCACCAGCCAACCATATAAAGAGTTCTTCATAACATTGGTCTATATGGTTGGGCGGTACAAAAGAAGCCATGGTTGAAAAATAGCCATGTGAAGGCATATGTGCAGTCTGCAAAAAATCCTGAGTGTGAATCTTTTGTGATTTAAAGGAAAAAAATGTTTTGGTCAGAGGAGACCAGGATAGAATTTTCTGGTGAAAGTTCTAATGTGAAGCAGAGATATAACACTCCTCACACTTCCAAAAACACCAGATATACTGTAAAGTGAAGTATGTAACATAATTGTAGATACCTGTTTGACACAGTTGCTTGTTCATGCACCCACCTAAGGTACATCAGTCCAGGGGCCTCATGTATAATGCCGTGCGTAGAACTCACACTATAACATGGCGTAAGCACAAAAGCGGGATTGTGCGTACGCACAGAAAAATCCAGATGCAGGAATCTGTGCGCACGCATACTTTCACGTTCTTCCACTACATAAATCCCAATCAGCGTGAAAAGTAACGCACGTGCACACGCCTTCTGTCCCGCCCCAACTCCTCCCAGAATTATGCCTCTTTGAATATGCAAATCAATATAAATAGCCTTCTGTGAAAAGACAATGGGAAAAACACAGGGGAAAATCTAAGAATTTCAGCGAATACCAAGTGAAGGCAAAGGAAAAACGTACTATTTGTTGGTTTAAACAGTGGTATAATCAACAAAAGAAAGTTGATCGACTGACAGTGTGTCGGAAAAACTCGAAAGATCAAATTCACAAAGTCGCACAGTGCCCGAAATAAAAAAGAAATCACATATCAAAGTCGCCGTGAAAAGGCGAGTCGTAGCCCGCCGTCTGAGTGTCATATGAAAGCGTATTAGGGTACAAACAAAAAACATAGGCACACAGTGGGAAAAAAGCACGAAATGTCAACTTTAATCTCGAAATTTCCACTTTAATCACGTAGTTTATTTTGCCATTAAAGTAGAACATCATAAACTTCATCTTAAAATCGTTTATTTTACTAGTTTCTCAAGTAGCATGTTAAATGCTTTGTTCTGTGTTTGATCTTCTATGTGCTCTATGTGTGTGAATCACTACGTGCTTCCGTTCTTTCTCTTTCTCCGACAGGACACAGAATGCATTACATTCGTGATATTACAGCTCTCTGAATAATTAAAATACTGAGATGTATACGTGATATCATTTTCATGATGATAGGAATGAAAGCATGTTATTAAACATGGGAACACGGTGGCGCAGTGATTGTTCATATCTCACGCAAGAGGCTTGCTGCACCATGTGTGACCTTCGATGAAATAATTTATTACAGAAGTACTGTCTCTTTCAAACGTACTAACCTCCAATTCCTGTCCATACTTTTCTTTCTCCAATCGCCACACAATCAGCTCTGTAATAGACGTTAAGCCATTTGTAAGCTTAGAACGCCGATTCTTCAAAACTTTTAAGGAACATTGAAATATCTTCGTAGTACATGTTTAATTATTCTATTCGTCTATCCTTCCAGTGTCGCGTCAGCACCAGCAAGAATACAGCGCAAGGCAGGAGCTATCCTTGAACTAGTTAGCGCTGCGGCACTGTGTCCTCATATGTTTAATTATTAATAATACAGA
Organism: Erpetoichthys calabaricus; assembly: GCF_900747795.2. Taxonomy (NCBI): domain Eukaryota; kingdom Metazoa; phylum Chordata; class Cladistia; order Polypteriformes; family Polypteridae; genus Erpetoichthys; species Erpetoichthys calabaricus. The sequence goes on from NC_041402.2 coordinate 91,429,565, forward strand.
TTATTTAAATGAAGTTAAAGTTTTATCTGTATACTATAAGCAACATATTTTGCTGCATTTCATCTTAAAAATGATATTGTCATCATACGCGCTTTATAAAGTAGCGCAGGTTGTGCAATATTATAACTGTAGTGTAAGTTTACAGTGAGGTGATTGTACTTATAAGTACAAACAGTTCTACAAGGAGCACTTGATGGACTGATTGAGTGCGTTTATAGTTCTTGGGATGAAACTGTTTCTGAAACGCGAGGTCCGTACAGGAAAGGCTTTGACGCTTTTTGCCGTGGTTGAGGTAGTGTGTACTTGAAACTGTATACCGATAATTCTCTTTCCGATCATCTGCTGCTGTGATTCACACTCAGATACAGTGATATAAATACTCCGAATGGTGCAGTGAGAGTAATATGGAAAAAGATGATCCGCAGTGGCAACTCTTAACGGGAGCAGCAAAAAGAAGAACAAGATGCAGTGAGCGTTACAACTCTAAAGCAGTTATGGTATTTGGAATACTATGGCTATTCCCTGGCCCATTATATTGCTACAGGTTAATTACAATCAGATGCATTACACTAATAAACAATATGCAGTTAATTTCAGTGTATTTATAAAGCCGCATCAGGAATGTGGAGCTAAGAAAGAAAGGATGAGCACACAGGAACAGTAGTTTGACCATTCTGTGGACCATTATATTGTTACAGGTTAATTACAATCAGATGCATTAAATTTATGAACGATATGCGGTTAATTTCAGTGTATTTGATAAAGCCGCCGCCGTGGATGTGGATCTAAGAAAGGATAACCACACAGGAACAGTAGCACTGCTTTGACGCTGGGTGTCGCCAGTCTACAAAACCGAGCAGAGAAATTGCGTACGCCAAGGTATGAGTTACCGTGGAAATGTGCGTGGCTTTACGCCAAGTTTAGGTTTTATACATCGCGATTTGAGCGTGGAAAGGTTCGTACGCAACATTTCTGTGCATACGCACCGTTTATACATGAGGCCCCAGGTCTTCTCCCATTTCACCTTAACTGTTCTACCTTGTTTCTCCACCACAGAATGGTCACCGCTTCCTCCTAATCTAATCCTCCAAAAGCACTTTGAGCTGCATATTAAATGTATGAAATGTGCTACATAAATAAACTTCATTACTATTATGATTATTCTCAGATCTTCTTTTTACCCTAATGTAATGCAGCCATCTAAACTGCTCCTATGGCTCACTTCTAGGGTCAGTAGGCAGTAAACATTCAGTGTTTACTGGATCCCATGCCATTCCCTACTAGAGGTTACACATAATGTGACCAATGGCTCCCTATTTAGGCCAGTTACTGGGACTCTTCTTTGTCCAGCTTATCCTGTCAAGAATCTGCAGTGTTCAAGAGATTAGAAACTCCATCTTTGGGTTTAGACTGTATTCTGTAACTAAGACATGTGTACAGTGCCTTATGGAAACATTCAGTCCCTTGAACAATTCTCTAATTTTTACTCAATCCATTCTATGTTGTAATATAGTCCTCTGGGACATTTTAATTTAAAAGTACTGAAACACAAAATTATTATTATTTTTATATGAAATTGTTTTATGTTAGAAACTATATCTTTAAAATATTATTGCCTCTGACCACTAGTGATTAGTATGAATGTGCAGGCAGTGTACGAGGCAGATGAGAGCTTTTAACAAGTTATAGAGAAGATTGCACCTATATGGAAGATTGAAGTTGTGACAGGGATTAATAAATCACAAGACAGTTGCAAAACAGTCAAATAGCTAATGAAGTATGGCTCAGCATCATGAATACTTTTTCACTTTCACTGCACATGTTAAAGTAGTAGATGACGGGTTAATGCAGATACAGGTTGTTTTTCTGTTCTCATCCTCTAAGATCTGAGTGCCACATTTGATACCATTGATCACAGTATTCTTAGAAATTGCCTTAGTCAGTGGGTGGGCCTCTCTGGCAGTGTCTTAAATTGGTTTGAGTCTTAATTAACAGGTAGAAAATTCTTTGTTAGTTGGAGTAATTATACTTCGAAGCCACCTGTTATTCTATATGGTGTTCCACAAGAATCTGTCCTGGGTCCACTGTTGTTTTCAATCTACACGCTTCCATTAGGTCAGATTATCTCAAGGCATAACGTGAGCTACCACAACTATGCAGATGATACACAACTGTATTTAGTGCATGATGACCCTGACTCTCTTGGTTCACTGACCCAATGTCAAGGAAGGGTAGTAATTTTCTCAAACTAAATAAGGAGAGAACAGAAATCTTATTATTGGAAAAAATGAATATAGTCAGAGTATTAGAAATAAACTTGATACCTTAGGCTTAAAATTCATGATTGAGGTAAAGAATTTAGAAGTAATTATTGACTTTGACCTACACAGATCACAGATTAATCAGATTACAAGTTAGGCATTTTTTTACTTAAGCAAAAGTTTAAGCTTTTAGCAAAAGTTAGATCCCTTATAACTTTGCAAGATGCTGAAAAGTGAGATCACGCTTTTGTTTTTAGTCGACTAGATTACTTTAACACACTCCTTTCAGGACTACCCAAGAAAGACATCTATCGGTTGCAACTAGGGCAGAATGCAGCTGTCAGAACATCTGAGCACATCTTTCCAGTTTTGATGTCATTACATTGGTTACCAGTGCTATTCAGAACAGATTTTAAAATACTGCTTATGGTTTACAAAGCCTTAAATAATCTTGTTCCGTCCTATATTTTGGAGTGCCTGTCACTTAACACTCCAAGTCATAACCTTAGATCTTCAAATGAGTGTCTGCTTATAATTCCAAGAGCTAAACTTAAAAGTAGTGTTGAGGCAGCCTTCTGCTGTTATGCACCTAAAATCTGGAATAGTTTACCTATAAAAATTTGCCAAGCTAATACCGCAGAGCATTTTAAAAAAAACTGCTAAAAACCCATTATTTTAACATGGCCTTCTCATAGCTACATTTTAGTGTATCCCTGTTAAGATGTATGTGCATTGAATTATTATTTTCATCAAGGCTCTGAAATCCATACTAATCCCTACTATTCTTTGCTGTTTGCACCATGCAATCACTACATTGATGGATTGAAGGCCGGAAGTCCACATGACCATCATCATCAAATTCCTTCAAATAAAGCCTGAAAGCCATGAGGACTGATTTAGATCATTATTTTAGGTAGAATGCCCAGTGGGGGCCGGTGGTCTTTTGGCCTTGGAACCCCTGCAGTTTTTTTTTTCCTCCAGCCCATCTGGAGTTTTTTTTTTTCTGTCCTCTTGGCCATCTGAAGTTACTTTATTCTTTGTTACTTACTGTTGTCTAATCTTATTTTTGTTTCATATAAACGTTTCTTTCTTCATTTTGTAAAGCACATTGAGCTACACCATTTGTATAAAAATGGACTTTATAAATAAATGTTGTTGTTCACTTTATGTTAATTGGAATTAATGTTCACATATGTTCATATAACTTTGATTTTACCATCATGTATCACCTCAGCTTAGTGCACACCTCCAGTGTGGATGCCTGATAACCCCTGAAAAGCCAGAAATAAATAATACAAAAAAAAGAAGAATATGTAAATTGTTTTGTAAACTATGGCAGGTGGGTTTGTGTTTATAAGCAGAGGAAAAGAAAGAAAATCTTAAAGATGTCAAAGATGGGCAGACAGAAAAGCACAGAGGAATAAGATAAGATGAGGAATGATTGAGGTTGGGCCTTTTACGCAAGTTGTTTTGCCTGAGCTGAGAATTATAAGGGTTTGGAAAATTCTTCAAAGCAGGTAGATGGGAAAGGCATGCAACATGACATAGTCAAAAAAACTTGCATTCATGTTCAAACAGTACATGTGTAGATGGGAAAGGCATGCAACATGACATAGTCAAAAAAACTTGCATTCATGTTCAAACAGTACATGTGTAGATGGGAAAAGCATGCAACATGACATAGTCAAAAAAACTTGCATTCATGTTCAAACAGTACATGTGTGTATCAATGCCATGCAAAAAATAAACACTAGTCTGTTACAGTTAAGGCAGACTGGAAGGCAAATTGTAAAAATGACAAGTTTTGAGTACTGGAAAAACTTTGGGTTATAATGGAGTAGTATTACAGCACTACGATTATCAGCATACACTCACTGGTCACTTTATTAGGTACATCTGTTTCACTGCTTGTTAACACAAATATCTAAATCAGCCAATCACATGGCAGCAACTCAATGCATTTAGGCATGTAGACATTCTTAGGAGACCTGCTGAAGTCGGGATGGAATGGGAGATTCAAATCATGGATGTGCAGTCGACAAATCTGTAGCAACTATGTGATGCTATCTAACCAGTATGGAATAAAATCCCTGAGAAATGTTTCCAGCGTCATGATGAATCGATGACACAAAGAATTATGGCATTTCTGAAGGCAAAAGGGACTCCAACCAGTACTAGCAAGGTGTACCTAATAAAGTAACCAGTGAGAGTATGTTACAGTATATATAGTGTGGGATAAGAATGGCCATCCCGGTCAAGAAAGAGCATGGGTTATTACCTGGACGGGAGGCCCAAGAGGAACAATGGATGGATTGGCTGGCTAGGCAAAAAGATAACTGTGCCCAGCCGGTATAAAATAATGGATTCAGCAGTGGAAGCCAAAACTTGGGAGTGGTCCGTCCCCTTGGACTAGGTGGCAGTGGTTCTTGTATGAAAACCCAGTTGGAACACCTGCAGGTGTGCTAGGGAAATGGAGTCCAGAAGTGCAACACTGTAGGGGTCCCTTGGGATTAATAGAAGGTGCTGTTGGGGGTGGACATCTTTACTTTCATTATGACCCAGAAGTGCTTCCTGGAAGATATGACATGGCCCCAGTAGCATTTCCAGGTCCAGCATAAAAGGAAGCCCACTGCCACACATGGTCGAGTCAGTCAGGCAACACTCAACTGGAGGGGGAGACGGAGGAAGAATTGTGTGATTTGTGTTCATTTATTGTATAACTAGCAAAATACCCACGCTTCACAGCGGAGAAGTAGTGTGTTAAAGAGGTTATGAAAAAGAAAAGGAAACATTTTAAAAATAATGTAACATGATTGTCAATGTAATTGTGTTGTCATTGTTATGAGTGTTGCTGTCATATATATATATATATATATATATATATATATATATATATATATATATATATATATACACACACACACACACAGACACACATAAACATATATATACAAATATATATATATATGTTTATATACATATACATATATACTGTATATACATATACACATCCACATATATACATATATATATATATACATATATATATATATATATATATATATATATATATATATATATATATATATATATATACACATACATATACACACATACACACATATATACATATATACATATCACATACATACACACATATATACACATATACATATCACATACATACACACACACACACACATTATATATATATATATATATATATATATATATATATATATACACATATATACACACACAGACACATATATATACATATATATATTTACATATCTACATATATATATATATATATATACACATATATACATATCTACATATATCTACATATACAGTAATCCCTCCTCCATCGGGGGGGTTACGTTCCAGAGCCACCCGCGAAATAAGAAAATCCGCGAAGTAGAAACCATATGTTTATATGGTTATTTTTATATTGTCATGCTTGGGTCACAGATTTGCGCAGAAACACAGGAGGTTGTAGAGAGACAGGAACGTTATTCAAACACTGCAAACAAACATTTGTCTCTTTTTCAAAAGTTTAAACTGTGCTCCATGACAAGACAGATGACAGTTCTGTCTCACAATTAAAAGAATGCAAACATATCTTCCTCTTCAAAGGAGTGCTTGTCAGGAGCAGAGACTGTCATAAAGACAGAGAAAGCAAACAAATCAATAGGGCTGTATGCGAAGCACCACGGCACAAAGCTGTTGAAGGCGGCAGCTCACACCCCCTCCGTCAGGAGCAAAGAGAGAGAGAGATAGAGAGAGACAGAGAAAAACAAACATGCAAAAATCAATACGTGCCCTTCGAGCTTTTAAGTATGCGAAGCTTCACTAAGCAGCTGCACACAGAAGGTAGCAACGTGATGATAATCTTTCAGCATTTTTAGACGAGCGTCCGTATCGTCTAGGTGTGCGAACAGCCCCCCTGCTCACACCCCCTACGTCAGGATCAGAGAAAGCGCAAGAGAGAGAAAGAGAAAAGTAAGTTGGGTAGCTTCTCAGCCATCTGCCAATAGCGTCCCTTGTATGAAATCAACTGGGCAAACCAACTGAGGAAGCATGTACCAGAAATTAAAAGACCCATTGTCCTCAGAAATCCGCCAACCAGCGAAAAATCCGCGATATATATTTAAATATGCTTACATATAAAATCCGCGATAGAGTGAAGCCACGAAAGGCGAAGTGCGATATAGCGAGGGATCACTGTATATATATATATATATATATATATATATATATATATATACATATTACGATTGTTATAGTTCTCTTTGTATACCACGTTGTCAGTTCAGCACTCCGGTTGTAATATGACCAAGCCGTGCAAGCACACTCTTGAGAATGCAATGTATAGTTGTACAGGAGAAAAGCAATCTTGCCTCAAATCAATGGCAACCTTTTGTAGGTCTATGAACTTAATTTAAACTTTAGGTTTACACGGTGCTTTGTTTCCAACGTGCTGCGTTCAGTCAGTTCACGTGAGCCGCTCTCTTGTGTGATGTTGCGATGTCCACAGCTTTATTTAATGTTAGCTAAGACCCGGCACTTAAAAGTTTCTCTCTATAGCAATTTTAACTCCGTTACAAAGTGATCCAAATCTCAGTTTTTTGTTTTTTGTTGAGACATTGTTCATGATTATCTTGCCCCATTCAGGTTTGCACCTAATGTGACCTACCCTAACCAGTAAATTCGGTAAGTTGCTAGTTGATATCCTCCTATTAATGTCACATGTTGTAAGTGGTTGTGAATGTTAAAATTTAAAGTTAGTTTTATTTCCTAGACCTTGTTACCTAGGTGTACACTATAAAATTGCCATCCACACATACGCTTCCCAAATATTTTGAGAGTTAAATCAACTCTTTTAGTGATTTTGATATGTATGCCTATAATTAATTTTTATTTTAATCAAATGAGATGTGTATTAAAATGCATGTATGCAGTATAGGCTAATTTTCATTTGAAATTAAGAAAATGAAAAAGCTAAGCTACAAAACAGGGTAGGCAAATGAAAAAAATGGACGGACTTAGGCCTGCCTGGACCCCACACTGGTGCTACACCCTAAAATCTGGTAAGCTGTTTTTGTGCTTTAAATATACAGGCAGAGCAGACCTTCAATTTTATAGTCGTCATTCTATTACGTGAAGGCAGACATGGAACAGTCATCAACGTCCAAGACTTGTTGCATAGCTTTAAATATGTTGCTTATTATAATTTGATACAATGTTTTGAATTAAGTACAAGTCAATAAACGGCTGAACTGATACTTGTCACTTCTACTTCTTCTTAACTGTAAATGGGTACAGGTTACAAACTCAATCAATGTTTATTGTCTAGCCACTTTCTCCATGCTGCTTTATAGTTGCGTGAGCAGGTGTGATATGGCTTTTAAAAAAAGTGACCCCTGAAGCGTATCTCATGTTAGCTGGCAACTCTAAATTAACGTTGTGTTAGTGAGTGTGTAGTGTGATAGTCTGGAGCCCCCTCTGTGGTTGGTTTCAGCCAGGTTAGGTTCTGCATAAGCAGGTTAGATGGATGAGTTTCATTTTTCAACATCCAAAACAATAGTTTTTAAACTATAATGACCTGATCTGTTCAAAACTAAAGGGTTCTTGTCCATCTACATCACAGTAGGTATACGATATCTCTCTATACAGTATATAACGCAAACTTGACTGAGTGACTTGCTCACACACTCATCAGCAGAAGCACTATTTCCTGTTAATTTAAAAAGTTGAAATTTAGCAGGATGGTACATCTAGAGCAGTAGGTGCCCACTAAGAAAGGGCATTTCAATATATGAATATTCAGGGATAAACCCCCCATAGAAAAACTAAACACCCAAAAATCTCAAAAATGCTTTGACTAAAATTTGGGAGCATTATAGAAAACAGAAAATTAGCAGTCCTGCGTTTTTCATTTGTAATTGCATTTTTTTCTTTGTCAATATTTATTAATATTTTGCTAATGTACATGGTTTTCCCTGTGCTGAAATGGGGCTTTACGCAAATGAAGGAAGCAGCAGAAGCACTGATGAGCCATGTGAACAGCAGCACAAACCAATAGGATGGATGAATGATTGAAGAAGGGGCGGAGACCAAGACAAGAAAACAGAAACGCAATCACATTTTTTTTTTAAATAAATTTCATTGAAATTTTTTTAAGGATGGAGAAAAAAGAAAATTAGCCGACCGACATTTTTTTATTTGTAGATAATGATACTGTAGTGATAATATTACTGTAGCCGTACCCTTTTTTCCGGTGAGTGCTGAGAAGGAATAGATTGGGCTTTCCTGTTTATGCATTTTATGGCAGTCAGTAGAAGCAAAGTGGATAGATGAAAACACACAGTACTACCTATTCTTTCGTCTTCATATTACTCCTCGTGATGTGGTATAAAATAGATACAAATTTGAGCTGGGGGTGCTTTGTCCTCCTTGGATTGTTGAGTGTGATAATATACATATACTTTGAAGAAGAGTCAGGCCTGGGGAAAGGTGGATCTCCCACATTATGGTGAAATACATGCAATATTACGGAGAATCAGGGTTTCCCCTTTGAGGTCACAGTGCGATGTGCTGATACGCTCTTCAAGCCCTATATACGACACAAGCATAGTGTTGTACAACATAGTACTTCTGACACAACACTACTGCCAAGGCCCACTTTCTTAGGAAGCCGAGTAACACAGCTATTGTGTCTATACTAGTCACATTTCTGTTAAGGAAGCCATTGAGTTGAGAATTAACTAAGGTTTATTTAGCCTGCTTAAGAGGAGCCATTCTTCTGATGTGCAAAGTAAACTCATGTGAAAGGAAGTTCAAGAAGATCATTAAAGCCTTCATCCTAAAAACTAAAACTGAAAAAAATGGCACAGAGCAGCAATAAGTACATTAACATTACCTTCCAGGTTTCAACATAATCAATGTCTAAAGTCAGCATTTTGCCATCTTCCTTTGGAAAGAGTTCATTGCCTTTTCGCTGAAATGAGAGATAAAAGACTTTATAATCAATAAAACTTAAAGCACATTGTATGCCACACCACTGGTCATGTACATATCAGATTAATGATAACTGTAAATATTTTTGAGAGCTTTTCAACGGATCAAATGTTAGCTTAGTTTTCGCAACGATCCAGCATCCAAGGATTGCATTCAACATTTGTTCACTTTCTAAATGAAGTCTGGACATTCTCCCTGTGTAACATCATGCATCTTCAAAGAGGGGCCCATTAGATTGTCAAATCTAAATTGGCCCCCGTGAGTGAGTCCAGTGAGTGAATGAGCTCCACGTACATGCCTGTATCCTGCCATGCTTCCGATGCTGCCGGGGTAGGCTTAGGCTGTGTAAGACCCTAAACTGGAATTAGCTGGTTTTGAGGATGTGTATTAATTACATGAATCAGCTGACACCAGTGTGATAGGCCGTATCAGTGATAAATATGAGCCTGCCTGAAGGATGGATATAAAAGACGTGACTCTATGGTGCCATAACAACAATCTCTCCCTGAATGTCGACAAAACAAAGGAGATCCTTGTTGACTTAGAAAGAAAATGCTTCACTCCACATCAACGCCTCCCCTGTCCAGACAGTTAGTAGTTTCCGGTTCCTCTTTGCCCAGATGACCGACTGCCTTACGTGGTCTGTCAACACCACCTGCATGCTCAGAAAGGTTCAGCAAAGGCTCTTTTTTCTGATGAGGTTAAAGAGCTTTGTGGTGGGAACAAAAACATTAGTGAATTTTACCACTGTACTGTTACAAGTATCCTGACCGGAGGCATCACAGTGTAGTTTGGTAACCCCACTAGTCAAGACTACAAACTCCTTCAAAGGATTGTCCGTACAGCTTCTACAAATCACAGGAGCTGATCTTCCACAGCTTCATGCCCTTTACTCATCCAGATGACATGCACTCAGCTCACCCGCTGTTGTCACTTCTACCTTCTGGAAAGTGCTACCAGGCCCTCATCACTCACTCCACCTGCTTCAGGGACAGCTTCTTCTCCACAGCCATAAGGTCACTGAACTCCAAATAACCTGATCCTATTTGCCTGCACTGTACCCAGCAGCTGGTTTATGTGTAATAGTACAATATGGTACAATTTTTATTTATGTATGTATGTATTTATTATTTGTCTTGTACTCCTCTTATTTATTTACTCTATTTATGTACACATCACTGCAATTGTTGCAAGACCTTATCCAGGCAGCGCCAGAGTAGCCAAGGACAGGGCATACAGTAATTCCATGACCAGGACCACTCGCTCACTATCATATAGCAGGCCCGGTCTTAGGTATTATGGGGCCCTAGGCGAAAGGGGGGTCCAGGGGCCCCCTGGAAGCTCTGCGAAATGCGTGAAAATTAGACCAAGGAGACGTTTTCTTGTAACGTTACGAGGTCATCACCCTGCGTCCCTTTTTTGCCCGGAGTAGTTAGCTGCTACAATTTAGCCAGTTTGAACTGTTTCCACTGGGCACCACGTGGCGGTATGTAGCTAAGCCCAGCTTAGTTTTTTTGTATTTTTTCTTTTTTTAGTTTTTTTGTCCTTTTTTATTTTTTGGGATATTTGAAACTTTTGGAATGCATTGCGGGGGGAGGGGTGGGCCGGGGGCCTGGCCACCGTCGATCCGGGGCCCCCCGGACGCCGGGGCCCTAGGCGGTCGCCTACTTCGCCTATGCCTAAGGCCGGGCCTGCATATAGAGGCAATTTGGAATCACCAGGTAACTTAAATGACATTTCTTTGGGGCTATAGGAGTAGTACTAGGGTGTTGTGCCATGTTAGGGCTATAGGAGGAAACCCTGAGGGCCAAGAGGAAAATTCATGAAGACAAAGCACATGTGTGACTGAGATGGATTCACATCTGTCTGCTTTTTAGAAAGTATAACGTGTAGAACAAAGTCATAACTAAAAGTAAGAGTTTGGTAAAACACTTGTAAAGGCAATCAAGTAAAGGAATCTAAGGCTTCCATTACTGGGACAAGAGAATCAATGCTTTTGACAATTGGCTAAGCATCATGGAAGAAAGGTAAACCTCACTTTATTGTGGTTAAAAAAAGGATGTGCATTAGATCTTAGGCCTATAAGGGCTGACCAGACTAATATTGAGGCTTCTTTGACAAAGTGCATACTTCACACTGCTATGACCTTGAGAGCAGGATGCCAACTATGTGGCATGCAGGTGCAGCATGTGTGGACATTTATGTGCATCAAAGCTTTGGAGTCCGATGAAGACAGAAAGCCAAATGAATCCACTGAATTATATAAAAGAAATGCCCAAGACTTGGGAGGAGAATCGGCTTCCACCTACATTGTCTAAACCAGTTTAATAAATTTTAACATCATGGAGAGTCAAAGCCTGTCTTCACAGTATTGGAGGCAAGGTGAGAAGAAGCCCTAGGTTGGTGCCAGTCTATGTGTGAACACACAAACCAAGTCAACCTATCATGCAATTTTTAAAATTTAGGTGGGGAACAAAACTATTGTAGGTGTAAAGCCTACACAGAAACGTATGAATGTGTTAACATTACACCGATAGTGACCAGGTTGGTTTCAAAATCAGTAACTTATTGCTTGAAGAAGAAGTCCTAACCACTGCCCCACCATTCTGCCGTCCCAAATATGGCATTACAATGGGACAGCCTAAAAAACAAAATGATTATTGTGTTGAGATGGTCTAATCAACATACCTGGAGCTCAGTCATGGTGTCAAAACATTTATACAGCAGTGGGGTTGGCAGTGTCTGGATATTAAGTCAGTTCAAATGAATAAGTACTCAGTAATAGTGGTACAATGGTGGCACAGCGTTGCCACACAGCTGGAGGAGCCTGGGAATGTTCTGTATGGGACATTTCTTCTGGTGTCTGCATGGATTTTTGTCTGTTGCTTCAAGTGTCCCATAAGATGTGTATTTTGGGTTATTTGGTAACTCTAAATTGGTAGAGTGTCAGTGAGTATGCACTGGTGACCCATCTATGGATTGTTGCTGATGAAACTTAGGGTCCTCTACCAGGTCAGAGAGGTTTAGACAATTACAGATATCATAACAGTCTAAAGTTGTATAATCCAGTTCAGGGCAGTTCAGCCAGACTCAGCACGTTCAGATACAGAAGGATGGAGTGATAGACACTGTGAATTCTGAAATTTAAAAATACTTTGTATCATCTCTATTATTTATACAGAGTATGTAGATAATAACTCCACTTACTTGCAAAGCGAACGGGAAATGAATGAGATACAAATCCACATAGTCAAGCTGCAGGTCACTCAGTGTTTTATTTAGGCACAGTGGGACATCTTCTGGAGCCATGTAGGTAACCCATAACTGAAAACAGCACAACATGAAATGTGTGACACATCGTGACATTGTAGGGAGTCTTACAGAAAAATTTTGCCAGCTTTATTTCTCACAACCGAAACACTGCTTAACCTCTTTAACAACAAATCAACTGTACTCATTTTATTTCTTACCTTGCTGACTATAAACATGTCCTCTCGCTTGATGATTCCTTTCTCGATTTGGGCTCTTATGGCTGCCCCAATCTTCTTCTCATTCTCATAGCTGAAAGCTGTGTCTATATGTCTGTAACCAGCGGCAATGGCTGCTTCCACTGAACTTTGAACCACATCTGGTTGAGTGATCTGCAATAAAAAAGGTTCATCTGTGTACTGCACACACTGCACATTGTCCATCAGTCATTTCCTAAACCCATTAGTCCTGAACAGGGTCATGGGGGCGCAGGAGCATATCCCAGCTACCATAGGGAGCAAGGCAGAAACAAACCCTGGACAGGGTGACAGTCCATCTCAGGGTGAACACACACACACACACACATACACACGCACACGCACATCAACCACACACTAGGCCCAATTTAGTAATGCCAATCCACCTAACTTGCTGGACTGTGAAAGGAAATCGGAGCACCTGGAAGAAACCCACCCAGACTTGGGGAGACATGCAAAATCCACACAGAGAGAACCCAATATGCAAACCTCGTCTCCTTATTGTTGGTAACAACGATAAAACTGTGCCACTATGCTGCCCACACTACACGTTGTTTTAGACTGAATTGCTTTTACCTTCTTGTTTTCATTTTGGAACTAAAAAGAAAGCTGGAAGGATCGGTGGGACCTTGCATGGCATGCAGTTTTTGTTAGAATACCGATAATATGGGTGCCTGCACACTCACACACATACTGTACATTTCCAATAACTTAGTCAATTAACATTACTTCTTATGTTTGCAGTAACGGAAGGAAAAAGAGTTTCAAATGGAGACCCACATGGACACACGGGGAGAAAATGTCAACTTCAAGGCCACCTCAGCTAGGAATGTTGCCCCATTTTGCTATTTTAATTTTTCAGTAGATATCTGCCATCCTACATTCAATTTAACTCTGTTGAGTGAAATAATGACTTCAAAGTGCAGTAGGAACATTTCAGACCTCAAAATTGTAGAAAAAAGGGCAGTCGAGGGTTACGGTGCAATCTAGGCATTCAGAGGAAATGCTTCATGTTACAGTATCTCATGCTCATGCATGCTGGAGTCAACTGGACATCATAAAAATGGAACTTTTAGTCAGAATATCTTGTGGGTGGCTGTATTACAAAAAGATGCTGGAACAGAATGAAAGAAACGACAAGGAAATAAATGTAATCAAAGGGTCAATATTGACTGCCCACCATCATATTGACAATACTTATCTCACATACAATGCCATGTTTTGTCTTTTGTGTGGTTTCCACTCTTGTTGAAAAACAACCCTTGCAGAATGCAATCATTTATTGACTACAATTTTAGGAGTGTCTAGAATGGCTTTATTATACAAATATTGCACGTACAAAGTCCTGTGCTCCTCCTTTATTTCAAAGACATGTACAATATCTTAACTGGCAACTTCAAATTAACCCCATTTGAGTGAATGATTAAATAATACACAAGTCACATTTATACAAGTTTAGGGTTGCAGAAGACAGAAACCTGACAAAATCAGGTGCAAGGCAGGACCCAACAGTGTTGTGCAAGTTCACACCTCACAAGAACTTGCTCAAAGTTCACTTCACACAGATTAAAATGAATAAATTCACGTTCATCGGTCACAATTTCAATTGTTCAGTTCATTTTGTATTTTTTAAGGAGTGAGAATAAATGACCCACAAGTTTACTTTTTTCAATTTTGCATGTCTTATATTAGGCTATTACAGTGTTCTTGAATAAAATACAATAATTATGAAGACTTTTTTATTTAAATACACTTTATTGAGTTACTCAGCAACAAACACGTGTAACCATATACGCTAATATCCTCCATCCATCCATCCATTTTCCAACCCGCCATATCCTAACACAGGGTCACGGGGGTCTGCTAGAGCCAATCCCAGCCAACACAGGGCGCAAGGCAGAAACCAATCCCGGGCAGGGCGCCAACCCACCGCAGGGCACACACCCACACACCAAGGCCAATTTAGAATCGCCAATACACCTAACTTGCATGTCTTTGGACTGTGGGAGGAAACTGGAGCACCCAGAGGAAACCCATGCAGACACGGGGAGAACATGCAAACTCCACGCAGGGAGGACCCGGGAAGCAAGCCCAGGTCTCCTTACTGTGAGGCAGCAGCACTACCACTACGTCACCATGCCGCCCTGCTAATATCCTCCCAGTTAAAAAAGAAGTTAAATAGATGAAAGTATACATATAAATTACCACTCTATTTCCAACCGTGTGACAGAAATGGTGACCGTGGAACCAGCGTGTAGGTGAAGTAACCTATTATGCTGCCGGTCAAAATTCGCATCACATATTGCATGTCCAACGGGGAAAAATATAAAGTAGCCTCACGAAGTACAACGTTTTCCTAAAAGTGAAAGTGGAGCTTCACCGCATGCTCATGAAAGTGGGGATGACACAGATAGTGTCTATTTGATTTTACGTTATTTTTTCTGAATACAAATAAATGGCAAAAAATTCGTACACAATAAATATTCATAAAAATCCACTATTTGTGCTTATCCAAATACTGTATTCAATAAAGTATCTATCTATCTATCTATCTATTCGGATTTAGCTCCACCCCTACATTACAGGGTAAGGCAAAATGTTTAATCTGAACCTAAAGCAGATCCAGAATGTAACATAAAACTGAACTAGCTCACGTTCCAGTTCTTCACTTGTAAATACGTTACGTTAAATTCACTGTTCTTAGAAAAATGAGTTTGTTCAATGAATGTGCTCTTTTGAACTAGTTCATGCACAACACTGGAACCAACCATAGCGGGGGCATAGCCAGGAACAGGTTTTAGGGTGGGCTTGTGTAAAATGGGTGTTCAAGTTTTTATTAGGATATATAAAGGCACTTTTCCAAAAAATACATCGGTTCATACTGGGTTACATTCACATAACTGAATTTTAGAACGATGTAAAAGTTGAGCAAAAATTATCAAGGCAATCAAACATTGCTGTGACACAGAGACACAAAATCAGTCCAAAAAAACTTCTCTCAGCACTGCAAGTTGACCATTACTCGCAACAAAGCATTAACATTAGGGAAAGTGTCTGCAGGGTACTTGTCAAGCACCTTCAAAAGAGATGACAATTTTTGCTGGACAAACGACTTCTGCATCCTGGGTATTTATTTCATATAGCTAAACAAGGCTTTTTGAAAAACCTTGATATCTCCATTTGTTTTGCCACGTCAGAAATAATCTCTCAAAAAAAGAAACTATATCTTGGTTTTCGTTGAAAATCCTCAATTAAGCAACTTAAGGTTATTTTAATTGTCTAATGACTTCTACCAATCAGGTTACACATACACCGTAACGCCATCCCATTTATTTATTGAAAATTTGGTAAATCAATGGGATTTGACATACCACTTTGAAACCGAAGGAAAGATAAAATAACCAATACCCAATAAATTACAAAATTTATTGGAAAATTTCATACATAATGAACTGATTGGCTGGGTTTATGGCCAATCAAGATGAACCTGGGCCCAGTCAGGCCTTCCCTTCCCTAGATGAGGCGTCACACTCATGGACAGACCCATAGGCTATTTTGGAGTTGACATTTTGGTCTTCCTAACATATCCTTTGGATGTGAAGATGTAAACTTACCTAAACACAGAGAGAACATGCAAACACCACAAAGGGCAAACCCCAGAACCCGGTAGCTATAAGGTGTCAGCTCTATCCACTACGCTACTCTTTAGCAATAATAACAGGTCTATTTGTACATAATTGTACATAGTATAATTATTTGATACCACTTTGATGTTAATGATTTGAATCAGAATTGATTTATTACATGACTATAGAGTAAAAGTACAGTAAAACTAAAGAAAGTACAGTAAAACTAAAGAAAGTGTTTAATAATTAATTAAATAGTTAAAAATTTTACACACTGGCAAAACTGTCTTAGTGTTTAAATGATCTATGAATGTCCTGACAATCCTAACAGGATGTTTGTGTTGAAAACTATAATTGTAAGGTACATTGTCTGCCCTATATTAATCTCCAAAAAAAAATCCTTTCATTCACAGCAGAGATAAAATAACCGCTTTTATGGAAAAGAACAAATGTTTGTTTTTTTTTTTTGTTTAAAACAATCAATGAAATACCTGCCATGTGCCAAAGCCGAGGAGTGGCATGTGGTAGCCACTGTTGAGCCTAACAGAAGTTTCGGCGACACTTGCCATGGTCTTCCAATGCTGCGTTCAGCCTTGAGATTACGGAAACACACTACTATAGGTCCTGCAAGGCATGGCTTAGATAAGTAGATTGCCTTTGCCCTCTGTGCCTGGGAGTTCCAGGTAATGATTAATTGGATAAACTCTACTATTATTCTGGCAGGAGCTTTTTCTGATCTACAAAAGAAGTGAATGTTTCTTAATGCTTATAACCAAACCCTAAAGCCAGTGTCTACCGTATCAACCTTAGACAATGCAAAACAAACTTCAGACGTTTCCCTTATCAGATTTTGAGACCCTTGTAAGTGTTGTGTTGCTGGTGTGTAATGGCATATATTCATCCTATGTGAGGAGAGGTGTATATAACAAGCTAGCATTTCCACACTTTAAGTGCTTTGATTCCCCTTATTCGATTAATACACAACTAAATAATATTTTTCCTAAAAAACATAAATCAGATCTTATTAGTGTAAAATATCCCTTCTGTTTACTCTTCAACTTATCTTTTAATGGTCAGTTCCTCTGTTTTAGTGCTGAACCCTTGATCACACTGACATTGAGCAATGTCACTCCACTTGAGTCTCAGGATCTGCACATTCCAAATGCCTTTCTACATTTAATTCTGATTTCATCATTTTCGGACACGCTTCTCCTGTTCTGTGTTTACAGACGCTTGGATATTTCTGGGCTGAGCACTGGTCATTGATTTGTTTTTCCTTCTCTGCCCAAGTATGACCTTTTTCTTTTACTTGGTAGCCAGGGTTGACCAACTGTGGCATGCAGGTTTAGTCACAACAAAGTGCTCATTGGAGATATTTTTGTAGAATGAATTGTGACTATTATTGGGGTGTATTTATGAACCTCAATGTCCATCCATTCTCCTCTTTAGCTGGCCTTATACTTGTTTTTCCTCTTCTTTATATAACTCCTTTCATTTGCATTAGCCTGGTAGAGGAGGTTGGAGCTATCACCATCAAAGTAAGCAATCAAGGTCAAAAATAACATTAAAATGCTAAAAAAATCATCTTAGTTTAATTAAAGAATGCTTGAAAGTTAGGGTGAGCAGACATCTCATAATTTCCAGGGAGAGTTTAGGTATTCAAATTTATTCTTCAAAACTCTTTTTTGACTTCTCCATTCTCAAAATATCTTTAGGTTATTCAGGGTTGTTAGGGCCAGAGCCAGATAGGCCCTAACAAGAGACACCTCTGGACAGGTCCGCAGTCCATCACAGGGTCTACTCACACCCTCATACAGGTCCGGTTTAAACCTGCCACTTAAACCAGGGTACCTGGCAGAAAACCCACACTGATATACAGAGAACATTTGTGTTAAATTGTATATAGTGTCTAACTACATCAGTGCAGTCACATCACATCACATAATGTCAAGTCAAGTAGCTTTTATTGTCATTTCAACCATATACAGTTAGCACAGTACATAGTGAAACGAAACAATGTTCCTCCAGGACCACGGTGCTACGCAGAACACAGGACTGTATTAAGAGCTACGCATTACAATGTAAAGTGCATTTATGTAAGCATGTGCAAACATTGCAGGACAGTGCAAAGACAGACAGTGGTACAAACGAAGACAGTATCTAAATATACAAAAAAAGTAGCAGGTTGTACCAACATGTAACAATATTTTAATAGAAGGAACAGAGGTAAACATGACACTGGAAGTAAGAAGAAGGTAACAGTACTGGGCTATTCTAAATGAAAGAGCAGATTTCAAATATGTATTTCAAACAAACTGTATAAGACAGAAACACATTCCGCACATCACTAGATGAAATCAGAGATGGCTCAGGCATTATTGCTGCCCTAGATGAAGCTGTAAATGACCCAATCTATGACAGAAGAGTTTCATAAATGTAGGATTATTGGTTATTTTACCTATTGATTTAGTATTACAGGTACCTACATAATATTCTGTATATAATCTGATAGTTCAAATGCATTATGAACTGATCTATAGTTCATCATTACATATTTTACAATATGGGGACAACAGTGATATATTTGTTTTGATGATTTTTACAATTCTTAGTAAATGATGGCAAAGAAAATTAAGAGATTTTTGCTAAATAAATGTAAATTTTAATTAGCATTTTAGTACCAAGTATATTTTATTTACACAATGCTCCTCTACATACTATTTGTTGTTTTTATGCAATGTAATGATGCAATAGTCAAAATGACAACAAGACATTAATAATTAAGCTTCAGATACTTAAATTGATACCAGCAATTTCACCTTTCTACTTCTTTCAGTGTTCTTTTTTTAGTTTATTTTTCTTTTTTCCAGTCTTTTCAGTTATTTTATATAGTTGTTTAAAACATGAGTACAAATGTGTACTGCAACCCCGATGTTTAAAGTGCACAGACTGCAGGAAATTGGGGGGTTGGGGGGGGTTCCTGTGTGTGGAGCCTTTTCAGCAGCCAATTTTGCTGCTATTCACTATAAACTTTTCAGTCAGTTGTCCCCTGATGTGTGTTCTTGTTTGAGAATCACATATGGCCCCACAAGACATGCAGGTTAGGTGGACTGGAGATGCTAAATTGGTACTAATGAGCATATATACAGTATGCGTGTGTGTGTGTTCACCTTGCAATGGTCTGGCACCCTGATGCTTGCTGGGATAGGTTTCAGATGCCTTAAAAATGGATGGATGGATATTTGTGTGTGCATAGCTGTTGTTCACAATCCTGTCGACTTGTGGCTACCTCTTCGTGATCCCTTTTCCTCTCAAAGTACATTTAAACTGTAACTCCGACTCAATCCTTGCTGCATGCGGTCTGCTCCACTACTCTTCAGAAGCACTCCACATGTAGGCTCACTCTGCACTCTTTCTTCTAATCCAGCTCTCTCCCCTTTGATTCCAGCTCTCCTCCTATATCCCATTCAGTACCCACATTAATCAGACCCATTCACACAAGTCCTGCAGGGAGACACCCCTTTCTCGTGCAGTCAATCACCTCAAATGTCTTCTAATTGCTGGTTGATAAACACTGTCCATTAGACACCATATGTTGAGGCAGCGCCTCTAGGAATTATTTATTATGAAGTTCAAGGAGACCAAGAGATGTCATGTTAGGCAGTCTTGTAATGAGGGACAGTCAAAGGTCAGAACTGAATAGATCGTAATAACACAATGGTAAAACACGATGTAGAAGTCAGAAACATAAGGAAAACCAAACTGAAAGCTAGAGCTGGGCCTACTTGATTAATAAACACATTACTCTATAAGGTGTTTAAATAGAATACATCCATCCAAGGATGAAGCTACACTGCAGAGCCAAGGCGTTGATAAAAAATAATCCAAATACAGTACATCATCAAAGTGCCACTTGTGGTCTCATGACATGTAACTATGTGTCTCATATACAAAAGACAGTAACAACAAAATAAAAATGTAACTTTGTCAAAATAAATACAGTGGCGCCTTGGTTTGCGAGCACAATTCGTTCTGGAAACCTGCTTGTAATCCAAAGCACTCATACTGTATATCAAAGCGAATTTCCCCATAAGAAATAATGGAAAATCAGATGATCTGTTCCACAACCCAAAAATATTCATATAAAAATGATTAATACAAAATATAAAGTAAAAATACATAAAACAAATTAACATGTACTTTACCTTTGAAAAGAATCGTGGCTGGTGTGAGAGAAGGGTTATTGTGTAGGACGACTTTCACTCTAACTAACGGAATCTCTACTGTCTGTTGGCTCACCAGAGTCTTTTTCTTTTTTGGCGACTTTTAACAAGGAATCTATCCAATGACAGTTGTTTTTGCCTCTTTCTGAGGATTTTGCGGAAATGTGACATTGCATTATCATTAAACAGATTCATTGCTCGCACACAAAATTAAAAAATGTTTTACGCACACACACGTGGTCACAATGCTATAGTAAACAGTATCCACTCATACAGATGTTGACTATATGAGTAAGGCATGCCGACTGAGACCAAGCATGGGAGACAATTACCCACAATCCTGTGGAGAGAGAAGAACCGTCGACTCAGCTGTGATCAAATGACGCTTGGCAGGCAAAGCGTATACGTAATACTCGTATTGCAAGACCTCGCTCGTTTATCAAGTTAAAATTTATTACAAATTTTTGTTCGTCTTGCAAAACACTCGCAGACCAAGTTACTCGCAATCCAAGGTTTTACTGTAAAAAGTATGTGAAAACCCTACAACATGGACTCCCCATAATAAAAAACTATCATCCGGCACATTAGAATAATCTAGATGAGAACCGGTCATTCAGCCCTACAAAGCTCACCATCCTATCCACTTAATTTTTTCAAAATAACAAGTCTAGTTTTGAAGGTCTCTAAAGTCCTAATGTCTACCACACTATTTGGTAGCTTATTCCATGTGTCTATGGTTCTCTATGTAAAGAAATACTACCTAATATTTCTGCAAATTTTACCATTAACAATTTTCAACTGTGTCTTCGTATCCTTGACAAAATCATTTTAAAATAACAGTCTTGATACACTGTACTAATTCCCTTCATAATTTTAAACACGTCAACCATGTCACCTCCTAATCTCCTTTTGCTTAAAATGAAAAGGCTCAGCACTTTTATTTGTTTCCTAATAACTAATGCCCTGTAGCCTTGGAATCAGCCAAGTCGGTGTTTTCTGGACAGTGCGTTATAAAACTACAGCATAACCTCCCTGGACATGTCCTCTAGAAATTGTGCTGTATATCCTAATATGCTGTTAGCCTTCTTAATGGCTTCTTAGGAACTGCCTAGCAGTTGCATTTGATAGTGATGAGTTATCTATGACTACTAAATCCTTCTCATAAGGTGAACTTTCGATTTTCAGATCTCCAGTTGTGTACTCAAACCTAACATTTTTACTTCCTACATGTAATACTTTATACTGTATTTACTTACATTAAATTTCATCTGTCACACATCAGCCAAACCTGTATGCTGTCCAAATCCCTCCGTAATGATTCAATGGATTTTAGATTATCTGTCAATTCACTTAGCTTGGTATCATCTGCAAACTTCACCTAGTTATTTATATTCCTATACAAATTGTATACAATATATATATTATATATTACCTGTCCTATTTGGGGCTCATCAGGTGTACACACCTCGGACGTCAGCAACTGAAGAGAAAACTCGGACGTTGCACCATGGTGGCTGGTTCGCTTATTTGACAGGGTGTAGATCGGAGTATTATATAGGTCTGATCATAATCTGATATTTGGGTGGTTACTTACCAGTAGTAGCAGGAAACGTATGTGGCTGGTCATCCGCCATGTACTCTCAGTTGCAAGAATCAGATCATAGACATCATACCTGCCAAATAATACAAAGTGTGCACAACCCGTGTTTCACCCTATTGGAGCTCATCAAGTATACACACTTTTAAAATTGGGAAAGGTGGCTGACAGGAAAAGGTGGGTTTCGGAAATGAAATGATGTCATAGGGAGGAAGGTTCTGAGGGACCGGATGTGGAAATGACATTTGTGGTAGACAGGTTCTGAAGGAAACCCATCCACAAACAACATCCTGAACTCCCACTTCTTTTAGTTTGATGCCTAACCTATCATGTGGCACCTTATCAAATGCTTTCTGAAAGTTTAGAGCATCTGCTAAGTCACTGTCTTTATGTTTTAATCTCCCTTTATTATTCCTGATGCACTTCACTGCCTCCTTGACTGGTCTAATACATAGCACAAAAAGAATTACATTTATTTATGATAACCATATCCAGAAGCGGTTTGTAATGCGGGGTGCTGGGGTGCTGCCCGCCCAACCCCTGAATACCTATATTTTCTGAATGAAGGGCTCTGGCCAAATGTGAGTGTATGTACTGTCTTTGATCTTTTGCTACGCAGGCGACCTGAGGCTGCTCTTTAATTGGTTGCTTTCAGATTTTCCCGGTGACACAGCTCTCTATGCCCTGGACACTATCACATTTGTTGGCAGCGAATCAGTATTGTTTTAGTTTTTTTTTTAAATCTGTTGTGATAGGACAATCATCAGTACTCTATTTCATGTTCGTATCAATGGTTCACAGTTCACACCCGCCATTAACGCAACTAGAAGAGCAAGCACCACTTTAGGGAGATGGTAAATTCAAGTGGAACTTCAGAAATCAAAGAAAAATTGGTTCTTTCTTTAATGAAACACCTCTTCATTAACTGTTCATGTGAAGAAGTAAAAAAGAAGATAAAGGAGCTTGGACTGGAAACTGACCTGACTTAAGAATTCAGCAGCAAACAAGTGATTGAGGACAAGCTTACACACAGACTTTTTCTCCAACAAGCTCCGTAGGTAATCGAGACCTGTCTGAGGAGAGTAGGTCTACCTGGAGAAGATGGTATAAAAGCAGCTCCATGATCACCATGTCAGAGCAGATGTATATCCTGGCGCACTGGATGTGTGGTCACCAGTGAGCATCATAGGGATGGTGGGTAGTGAACATACGAGTTGCCTCTGAGGCAGATATGGGCAGTCTAAGCAGCTTAAAGATGGCACCACAGTGCTCAGAGCTCATTTTTTAATGGCTTCTCCAGTTCTCCTGCCCACTCAGGCAGTTGAGCAAGTGTATGAGATATACTGTATATGTGTTTGTACTTAGTAAAATAGTGGTGTGCCTTGGGATAATTTTGGTTACATAAAGTGTGACAATACAGAAAAAAGGGTGGGAAACACTGCTCTAGACAATAGTATGAGGCTAATTTTTTTGGCAGGGTTAGTGAAATGACTCAGTTTAATCAGAAAGTAACTGAGAAATTTTAAGGCATGAAGGAAAGGAGAGCAAAATTTATGTTCAAGGAAATATAGGTATCTTGATCGTAAAGGCAGAATAAGATTATGGTTGAACTTGTCCTGTAGGTGTCTTGAACTTGTAGGTGTCTGTGGATCTTATGGTGTGAATTTGTGACAAGGTGAGATAAGCCTGGCAAACATGCATAGGTCTGGCAGCAAGTGTAGAATAAAATTAGGGTGGGAATGACTCTTTGGATGTGGGAAATGAGAAACAAGGATGCAAGACTTGTGGGAAATCAGAGGACTAGTGATTGTATGATGTGGATTTATGGAATACATTGGAAATGGCCAAGGACTGAGCACTGTATTAGCAGAGGCAGCATAAGATATGGATTGGACTTATTCTATGGATGTGTTATAGGACAGATGGAAGTCCACGTTACTGGAAGATTATGTAGATGGGTGTGCGGATATTATGGTGTTTTACAGGGTTTTGGCAGAATGGGGAACTGGGCAAATTGTCAGAGGATTAGACAATTTAGAGACAAGTGTAGTATAAAATTTGGGTGACAGGTGCACCTGTTTCTTTCTGTGTCTACAGGGCAAGTTATGAGAAAAATAAGGAGTCTGGGATTGTCAAGGACTGAAGTTCTGGAGCACAGTAGAAATGGGAAAGCTGGCCTCAAATTGGGCGGTGGAAATAGTATGATACATTTACACCTGGAATTGTCCTATGGGTCTGCTAGTGGACAGGCCAAGATGTGCATTGACACTGTGATGAAGACCACGAGAGCATGTGGAATGACCAGATAGACAGATATAAAAGGCACTACAGTGGTGTGAAAAACTATTTGCCCCCTTCCTGATTTCTTATTCTTTTGCATGTTTGTCACACAAAATGTTTCTGATCATCAAACACATTTAACCATTAGTCAAATATAACACAAGTAAACACAAAATGCAGTTTTTAAATGATGGTTTTTATTATTTAGGGAGAAAAAAAATCCAAACCTACATGGCCCTGTGTGAAAAAGTAATTGCCCCCTTGTTAAAAAATAACCTAACTGTGGTGTATCACACCTGAGTTCAATTTCCGTAGCCACCCCCAGGCCTGATTACTGCCACACCTGTTTCAATCAAGAAATCACTTAAATAGGAGCTGCCTGACACAGAGAAGTAGACCAAAAGCACCTCAAAAGCTAGACATCATGCCAAGATCCAAAGAAATTCAGGAACAAATGAGAACAGAAGTAATTGAGATCTGTCAGTCTGGTAAAGGTTATAAAGCCATTTTTAAAGCTTTGGGACTCCAGCGAACCACAGTGAGAGCCATTATCCACAAATGGCAAAAACATGGAACAGTGGTGAACCTTCCCAGGAGTGGCCGGCCGACCAAAATTACCCCAAGAGCGCAGAGATGACTCATCCGAGAGGTCACAAAAGACCCCAGGACAACGTCTAAAGAACTGCAGGCCTCACTTGCCTCAATTAAGGTCAGTGTTCACGACTCCACCATAAGAAAGAGACTGGGCAAAAACGGCCTGCATGGCAGATTCCCAAGACGCAAACCACTGTTAAGCAAAAAGAACATTAGGGCTCGTCTCAATTTTGCTAAGAAACATCTCAATGATTGCCAAGACTTTTGGGAAAATACCTTGTGGACTGATGAGACAAAAGTTGAACTTTTTGGAAGGCAAATGTCCCGTTACATCTGGCGTAAAAGGAACACAGCATTTCAGAAAAAGAACATCATACCAACAGTAAAATATGGTGGTGGTATTGTGATGGTCTGGGGTTGTTTTGCTGCTTCAGGACCTGGAAGGCTTGCTGTGATAGATGGAACCATGAATTCTACTGTCTACCAAAAAATCCTGAAGGAGAATGTCCGGCCATCTGTTCGTCAACTCAAGCTGAAGCGATCTTGGGTGCTGCAACAGGACAATGACCCAAAACACACCAGCAAATCCACCTCTGAATGGCTGAAGAAAAACAAAATGAAGACTTTGGAGTGGCCTAGTCAAAGTCCTGACCTGAATCCAATTGAGATGCTATGGCATGACCTTAAAAAGGCGGTTCATGCTAGAAAACCCTCAAATAAAGCTGATTTACAACAATTTTGCAAAGATGAGTGGGCCAAAATTCCTCCAGAGCGCTGTAAAAGACTCATTGCAAGTTATCGCAAACGCTTGATTGCAGTTATTGCTGCTAAGGGTGGCCCAACCAGTTATTAGGTTCAGGGGGCAATTACTTTTTCACACAGGGCCATGTAGGTTTGGATTTTTTTTTCTCCCTAAATAATAAAAACCACCATTTACAAACTGCATTTTGTGTTTACTTGTGTTATATTTGACTAATGGTTAAATGTGTTTGATGATCAGAAACATTTTGTGTGACAAACATGCAAAAGAATAAGAAATCAGGAAGGGGGCAAATAGTTTTTCACACCACTGTATATCACAAATAGATGTGAAAGTCACTAAAATAATAGATAAGTGCTACTTCAGTTTGTTCCCCCAAAAACTATGCCATGACTAGGGAGTACTTCCGGGTTATAGGGAAAATAAAAATCCCTTTGTCTCCCTGCAGCATCACACGGTGGCACCCACGGCACCCAGCAGGGCTGTGAAGCCAAACTCCATCCCCCATGGTGCCCTGTGGGAATCCGGTGCACCTCTATGCTGCAGGGGAGACACCATCTAGCATCCTGGGTGTGTCAGCCAGGATGAGCTGCTGGCTGTCTATCACAGTGGTCACAGTGCATTTAGAGTGTTTCGATACATATCAAATGTGCTTAGTGCTTTCTATTTTTGCAAAAGAATTATATGAAATCTTTGTTAGCTTTGTGTATGCATTGAGCAACAAATCGTTTATCACAGAACATTAAGCAGAAAGGCACTTGCACAAAGTTAAGTGGAAAAATGAGGCATCACAAGTAGAATACTGAAAAATTCCCTTTTCATATGAACTAATGTCGACTCTCACATCTTAATCTTACATCTTGCCTGAAGAAGGGGCCTAAGTTGCCTCAAAAGCTTGCATATTGTAATCTTTTTAGTTAGCCAATAAAAAGTGTCAATTTGCTTGGCTTTTCTCTACAAGAATAGAAGTAAAAATTTAAAAGCAGAATTCAAGTTAAAAAAGGAGAACTTTGTTTTACAGAACCTGCCCAATTTCCCTCATCTCCCACCTCCCTCTACGCTGGAAAAAATATTCATCAGTTTCGAGGACTTAGACAGAATCTCTGCAATATATAAAACCATTTTACAGTCCCTCCCTTTCAAAGATCCAAGAGGACAATTGGAAAAGGATCTCTCCCTCAACATATCAGAAAAGGAGTGGAACGTAGCAATGCAGAGAATTCACTCGAGCTCCATATGTGCAAAGCATACAATTATTGAACTAAAAATTATATATCGAGCACATCTGTCTCACTAAAAATTATCCAAAATGTTTCCAGGGCAAGATCCAACCTGCGAACGCAGCAATCAACTTCCAGCCTCACTGGGTCACATGTTCTGGGCCTGCACCAAACTGACATCATTTTGGACCAAGATTTTTAAATGCCTTTCAGACAGCCTTGGTGTCACAATCCCTCCTAATCCACTAACATCTGTGTTTGGTGTACTTCCAGAGGGGCTTAAAGTGGAGAAGGACAAACAAACTGTAATTGCCTTTACTATACTATTGGCACATAGGATTCTTCCAGTTGAGCAAGATAAGTCTAACTCTCCCCTTTTAAGTCAATGGGTAACTTATGTTATATATTATTTGAAATTAGAAAAAATAAAATTCTCACTTAGAGGATCTGTGCAGAAATTTTTCCAAACCTGGCAGGATCTAATCAATAACATTTTAAAATAAGCTTTTAAAGCACTGAGGAAGCAGATTCTCTCCCTTTTTTTTGTCTTCTCCATTTATCTATATTCACTTATTACTCTGTCTATTTGCTTATTTTTACTAGGGTTAAATTTTATTCTGCTGGCCATGCTCTCTTTCTCTGGGGTGGGGGTTGATTTGTTTTCAATCCTATTCTTGTAAAATTGATGTATTTGTACGGAATGTTGTGTGATTTCAATAAAATCAATAAAAATTTAAAAAAAAAAAGAAAAAAAAAGGAGAAACTAGAATAGTCAAACAAAATATATAGTTTCAAACAGTCATATACAGTGTTAAGTAAACAAGAAACCAGAGCAAATTATTATCGCCCAATGTACAGCAGCATAAATTGTTGTTGCACCTATTAATGAATAGTATTTTGCATATGATATATTGTATTACATTAGTACTGTATGTTGCACATTACCAACATAGCTAATTGCACATGTTCAATTAAAAATGATCTCAGACAGAGGAGCAGATGGGGAAAAAAAAGCTATTTTTAGTGTGTTTGTGCGTATGCAGATTGATCTAAAGTGCCTACTTGATGGAAGGAGCTCAAACAGAGATGCCTTTCTAACTGCATTAGCACCAATCAGACTTGTTATTCTGTTCACTCGGGTTGCAAGGCCAAAATGAAACAACCTCTACAAGAAACATGTCAGTGTATTGTTTTGTTGAAGAATGACGGTTATTCCTTGTGAAGATTGCCAAGTAACTGAAGATTTCTTTCAAAGGTGTATATTACTGTCTTGAGAGGAGAGAGCAAACTGGATCTAATCAGTATAGAAAAGAAGGGGAAGATCCAGGTGGGCAACCGAACAGACGGGCATCAGAGTGTGTAGTTTCCGAAAGAAATGCTTTACATGTCCTCAGTTGGCTTCCTCCTTATATACCTAAACATGATTTCTTCACTGATTTAGTATCCCGTCATTCTAAGAATTCTAGGGTCTTATTTAATTCAATTAATACGGCCATTCACCCTCACTCTGTGACGGGATTAAATAGTACTGTTCTTTCATGTGAGCAGTTTCTTTTATTCTTTGTCAGTAAAATTGATACAATCCGCTGTGGTATTGTTCCAACTGGCTATGCACTTCCTACTGTTAATCATGGCATTGTCTTTGAATCTTTTGATCTTGTCTCACGTTCACAGTTAAAAAGTACTATTGACACCCTTAAACCTACGCTCAGTCCTCTTGATATTGTACCACCACGCCTCTTAGTGGAAGCCTTTGCTGTATTGGGTCCACCTTTACTAGCCATTATCAATGGTTCTATCAGTGAGGGGGTTGTGCCCTCATTTTTTAAACATGCTGCGGTGTGTCCCTGTTTAAAAAAGGCACAATTAGATCCTGGAGTTTTAGCCAATTTTCACCCGATTTCCCAATTGCCATTTCTTGCTAAAATATTAGAAAGAATTATTTATAATAAATTGGTTGATCACCTTAACTCCAATAATTTATTTGAGATCTACCAATCTGGCTTTAGGTGTTATCATGGTGTTGAGACGGCCCTCCTGAAAGTATTCAATGACATCTCTATTATTACTGACTCAGGTGGTGCTGCAGTCCTTGTCCTCCTGGACCTGTCCGCTGCCTTTGACATTATTGACCATGAGATATTGCTGTTGCGGCTTGAACATCTTGTTGGTCTTAAAGGGGCTGCTCTTAACTGGTTCAGGTCATATCTAATTGGTAGACACTTTTCAGTGACTTTAAATTCCTCTTTTTCGTCTACTGCTCCTCTTAAATGTGGTGTTCCTCAGGGATCCATTTTGGGTCCTATTTTATTCTCTATATACCTTCACCCTATTGGAGCTATTTTTAGGAAATTTAACATTTCTTTTCACTGCTATGCTGATGATACACAGGTTTTTATTCCCATCTGAAACTCTGCAATGAATCAACTGCACAACTGTCTCTTTGAACTAAGATCCTGGATGGCTAATAATTTTCTTGATCTGAATCAAAATAAAACGGAGGTGCTTATAGTGGGTCCATCAGCTAAAGCCCAAATTGGTCTTGGACTTCTCTGCTCTTTCTCTGTCTTTTGCAAACCTCAAGTCTGCAATCTTGGTGTTATCTTTGACAGTAACCTCTCTTTTGAGAAACAGATTAATTCTGTAGTCAAGAGTTGCTTTTTCCAGCTTCGTCTTTTAGGTAAGATCAAGCCTTTTTTTTATCTTCTAGGGATCTTGAGAAAGCTACTCATGCTTTTGTCTTTTCTTGCCTCGATTACTGCAACTCGCTGTATTCTGGGATTAGCAAATCCCTGATACGCAGGTTACAGTTGGTCCAGAATGCTGCCACTCGCTTTCTGGTTGGGGCAAGAAAGTCTGATTCTGTTTCTCCAATATTAGCTTCTTTACACTGGCTGCCTGTCAGTTTTTGAATTGATTTTAAAAATCTTGTTGCTAGTTTTTAAATCTTTACATGGGCTTGCTCCTGCCTACTTATCTGAATTGTGTGATTTACACCAGCCATCTAGAGTGCTTACATCTTCTGGTCAGTTGTCTCTTGTTGTCCCTCGTACCAAGTGTAAAACTAAGGGGGGCAGGACTTTCGCAGCTGCTGCTCGTCGCCTATGGAACTCTTTTCACCTCATTACATAAAGGAGTCGTCTACAATTGAATGGTTCAAAACAAGTTTAAAGACTCATTTCTATTCACTTGCATTCCGTAACCTTCAGTAATACTGATGGTTTCCTCATTGTGATTATGTAACATTAGTTCTATTGATTATTTATTTTATTTATGTTCATTTACTTTATTTCTATTTATGTTAATTGAATGTTTTTTTTTCTTGTATTATTGTAAAGCACTTTGGCCACAGCATTCCTATGTTGTTTTAAATGTGCTATATAAATAAATTGACATTGACATTGACATACCTGACAAATATCAGAGTCATCTGCAACACTTCAAATTTGGCCTCTTCTCTCAAGACAGCAATAATGTCTTGACTACATCTTTAAATCAATTTAATGGTATCTTGGTAAAATTATATTAATTTCTATAATAACATGAACATTTACCCAAACTTTTGATTGGTGGTGTTGATGCCCTGTCTTCATGTCAATACAGTACATAGAAACCTGCAGAAAAGCAAAGGTCAGCAGTAGTGAGGACAAACTACCTAACTGTAGACTGAATACAAGGAGAGAGAAAAATGGATAGATAGAGTTAAATGAGAGAGCTGTCAGTGATGTTTTGCAGGTGTTAAAGTCTGTTAAGGATTGACCTGTAATTAGACAGGCTCAAATAAAGTTTGTCTCCATGTATTTTCAGTTTCAATAAAGTTACTCTTCTTAAATAAATGGCTTGCCTTTAACAGTTTTATATGATGGATGGTGTACCCAGTAGAAGCTGTTCTTTCATTCTATAAAAGAGTCTACAGAGAAAAAAAGTGTGACAGAGGCAACAAAAAAAAAGAGACATGAACCAGGCTGGCTTTACTCTAAATTTACAACCCTCCTTTAATAATCGTTCTGCAATTGTACAGAAGACAGGAACTTTCTACTAGTAAATCCTGAACTGTAACTACAGAAGATAAGTTACACGAGTTTTGTCAAGGAAATGAAAAAAAAGTGGCTAAAAATCTTTGCAATGATTTTCAGCAAATTTGTAATTATACCATGGAGTACTGCATTTAGATAAATATGTGACACGTGAAAACTGACCCATCTTACAATTCAGGAAAGTTCAGGCTTAACCTAGGCTCCTCTAAATCCAAATTTGATGTCTCGTAACTGCACACCTGCTCTGTAGACTTTTAAAGACAAGAGAAAGAGTTGCTTAGCACTGAGAAAAGAAGCAGTTAATGGTTTAATAGTTATCTGCCGGAATAAGGAGTCAGCAGCAACTCTTGCATAAGCCCTACTGCCATTGTGTGTCTTTGGGAAAATGGTCAAATCAAACAGTTGATACTAACAACAAATAATGGCGGCACGCTCTGTCTGATAGTCTGCCATGATCAGGCATTCATATTTACCAATCCAAGAAATTAAGCCTCACTGTCATCAGATGAAGGCATTTGCTTTAAATTTAACTTGAAATTTGATCATATAGAATCATGGAGCTCATTCTTCAGCATAATTAAAATATTATTTTATAACTCTACAGATCTCTGCCAAATGAAATCCACTCATGTGAGTTAAGCAAACAAACCTGTAAAGGATTCTGTTAAATCCTGTGTTGAACAAGTGGCCTCACTAATATTCCCATAAATGCTAGATTAGAGACTTTGGGAAATTCCATCTTACAAATATTTAAGAAGAGTGCCACTAATAGGTAAAGTTTCTTATTAATTACACTGTAGCTTTCATTGAACTTTGACTGAGTACATGCTATTCTTCATTAAGGAAGACCAAACCATCTTCTGTACCCCACCAGCTCATACGAAGTGTTTGCTAAACATCTAAAGATTACTCAAAAGTTTTAAAAGTGCATGCCATTCATTTTTTTTATTATTTTTTTCTCATTAGAATTATCCATCAAATCTCTCTCTATATATAAAATCCAACGTCTGTCTGTATATCTGTCCACTTCTTACAAGAGAACTACTTAACGAATTTAGATCAGACTTTTTACTAGAACTTATTTGAACATTCCAGTTGATTTTCCGACTTCTCTTATTGCACTGAGAATCATAGTTCTCTTGCAGGACCAATATATTCTCATTAATCCAAGACAGAGGCTGCGGGCCAAGGTGGAGGGGGAAGCGTGACGTCAGGAGTAGGGAGCCAGGCAGAGCCTTCCTTGCTGTCCTGTTTCACTTCTACGCTGGCGGATCCGCGGGTCACGGCTAGCAAATAATACAATTAAACCTAAAACAACATTTACTCATAAACAGCACACCAATTCAACTGTGAAATCCAAACTTGTTTTCTCCATTTAATAGTTCTCATCTCTGTATAGTGACATCTGAGGAAACAAAGCTACAGGGATAGGCCCCAGCTCCTCAGCACAGAATTGTACTCAGTATTCTTAGAAATGATAGGGATGGATATGATGAGTGAAAGTACCTTCACTGAGGGATCTTTCTGAGGTGGAGGCTGAGATCTGTGCAGTTCTTCCATTTGCTGTGCTCCTTTTTTCCTAGTGGCCTGCATGTCTCACTGGTAATAGTAAGTGTTGTGCTCCCTTGCCCTTAACTCATTGATGTACTAATAAAGAGAGCCATACCTTTTTAAAAACAAGTGATAAAGTAGTTTAATAGACAGTAGTACTTTGAAGTCCTTCAAGTATTGACTTGAAAGTGGTAGCTCTGCAATAGGGGCAGGTGGGGCACTGCCTCCCATCCCCTAGCGGATAACAATGTGGAAAAATTAAATAAGTAGTAAACTTCCACCTTAATAAAAGCATAAATGTCTGTGTGCCCATCTGGTTTCTATGTCTGTCATTCCAAAAGATGGCCCATCACATTGCCTTGCTGAGGTCTACATTGATTGCTTAGGATGTAATTCATGCACTGCCACCAGTAAATACACTACCAGTCAAAAGTTTTACAACACCTTAGTTTTTCCAGTTTTTCTTCAAATTTAATCAGTTGAAATGCAATTAATGACCTAAAATGGTGTAAAGGTCAGCATTAAACTGCTAGAGATTTAAATTTAAAGATTAGGTTAGTAAAAACAGAAAAAGTAAATATCAGAATATTACAAATGGGCCTTCTTCAGGTAACAACTAACAGACTACAACCTACAGATGTTCTGAAGCAACTAAAGTAAATCAAGCCTTGCAAGTTGAAGCAAACAATTTACAAAGGTGTCCCAACTTCTATTGATTACTTAAAAACCCTCTGTCTTAAAGCAGAGTTGAAACAAACTGTTTTACTACACACTCTGAAGTATTACTTGGACAAAATGCTGTGATAATGACAAGAAAACAGCAATTAACATATGAAATGAAACAGAGTACCCTTAGAAGTACAGACCTTTCATGTAGAGAAACTGCAAAAAAAAATCTAAGTGTCAGTGAGTACGGTGTCCTTACACAATCCAAAGGCAATTAGAAACTAGAAGAAACTCTGATAGGAAGAGATCAGCTTCAAGCACAGCTTAACAGTAGTAGAAAAAAGCAAGTGTCAGTTTCTACCATGAAGAGATGACTTTGTTCAGTCTGCAGTAGTTCACAGCTGGTATTTCAAGACCCTATTTTATTGCTTAAGGAATTGCTTTCTTCCTGCCACTCGCTCCATCAATCCTGCAGCTCGAAGTCTCCTCTTCACACTAGAAACTGAGACTTGCTGTTTTCGACCACTGTTAAGCTGTGCTTGAAACTGTTATGCTGTGAGCAGTGAGTTGCAAACTGTTTCACATTTCCTCCTCATCTACAATAAGCTGCTGCTTAAAATATCAAATAATTACTTAACTGCCCCTCGGTAAAGCACAAATAAATATTGTTATGATACAAGTCTCGAAATATCCCAGAAATTCACATTAGAAGGGGAAATTCCATCAAAAACCCTGGCAAAGTATCACAGTGGGCAATGTAGAATCTTTATAAATAAAATATTTATTATTCAAAATTATTTGTAGAACAAAATAAGCTCCAAGGAGTATGAAGGACAGAAGGTAATGCCTTCCATAAAGGCAATGCCAAAAGCAAACAAAATCCCAATCACAAAAAAAGAGTAATTAAAATACAGAGCAAATATGTCAAAAAATGTAGAAATTCACAAAGCACAAGAAATAATCATAAATCCAAGAACTCATCACTTCAAGTACAATTGAATGATCTGCAAGGAACTGTGGGTTGCCCCGCCTTTAAAGGGCTGAGGGCAGTCCATTATGGTGTAGCTCACAGGTGGCCCCACCTCTTGAGGAACCACCCACAAAACACAAGGTACATAACACAAGCATAGGAAAAAATACAAGCACAAGAACCCTGGCTGAAACACAAGATTTCTTAAAATAACAGTTAATTCAACAACTTGGGTACACAGGCAATCACTGGAAGAAGGACTGAGAAATCCAGGTTCCACTAAACCTGTACTGTTCTCTTTTCAGTATGAGATCAGAAATGCATCTGCCAGGACCACAATTCCAGGGAGCCAGTTCAGCCCAGGGTCACATATTTCTAAGACAATATTAAAGGGAATGGTAGATGAGGAAGAGCAGTTCACTTGTTGCTCTAAGTAATGACAGAACTCTGTTAAAGAGGTTGCTGTTTAACGATGGAAAGTAATACTAAAAGAGGTCCCACCCTTCTATCTTGTGGCAACTTTTGCTGACTTAGCACATGCAGGTAACATTTTACAGAACTCTGTACACATGACAATAAGGACCCTTCTTCTTCTTCTTTCGGCTACTCCCATTAGGGGTTGCCACAGCGGATCATCTTCTTCCATATCTTTCTGTCCTCTGCATTTTGTTCTGTTAAACCCATCACCTACATGTCCTCTCTCACCACATCCATAAACCTTCTCTTAGGCCTTCCTCTTTTCCTTTTCCCTGTCAGCTTTATCCTTAGCATTCTTCTCCCAATATTCTCAGCATCTCTCCTCTGCACATGTCCAAACCAACGCAATCTCGCCTCTCTGACAGAGTCTCTGTCTCCCAATCCTCCAACTTGAGCTGATCCTCTAATGTACTCATTTCTAATCCTATCCATCTTCATCACACCCAGTGCAAATCTTAACATCTTTAACTCTGCTACCTCCAGCTCTGTCTCCTGCTTTCTGGTCAGTGCCAACGTCTCCAACCCATATAACATAGCTGGTCTCATTACCATCTTGTAGATACCCTCACTCTTGCTGATACCCGTCTGTTACAAATTACTCCTGACACTCTTCTCCACCCATTCCACCCTTCCTGCACTCTCCTTTTCACCTCTCTTCCACAATCCCCATTACTCTGTATTGTTGATCCCAAGTATTTAAACTCATCCACCTTCACCAACTCTACTCCCTGCATCCTCACCATTCCACTGACCTCCCTCTCATTTACACACATGTATTCTGTCTTGTTCCTACTGACCTTCATTCCTCTCCTCTCTAGAGCATATCTCCACCTCTCCAGGGTCTCCTCAACTTGCTCCCTACTATCGCTACAGATCACAATGTCATCAGAAAACATCATAGTCCATGGGGACTCCTGTCTAATCTCGTGTGTCAACCTGTCCATCACCATTGCAAATAAAAAAGGGCTCTGAGCTGATCCCTGATGTAATCCCACCTCCACCTTGAATGCATCTGTCACTCCTACCGCAGACCTCACCACTGTCACACTTCCCTTGTGCATATCCTGTACAACTCTTACGTACTTCTCTGCCACTCCCGACTTCTTCATACAATACCACAGCTCCTCTCGAGGTACCTTGTTATATGCTTTCTCTAGGTCCACAAAGACACAATGCAACTCCTTCTGGTCTTCTCTATACTTCTCCATCAACATACTCAGAACAAACATGGCATCTGTGGTGCTCTTTCCTGGCATGAAACCATACTGCGGCTCACTAATCATCACCTCACTTCTTAACCTAGCTTCCACTACTCTTTCCCATAACTTCATGCTGTGGCTCATCAGTTACTGCAGTCCTGGACATCCCCCTTATTCTTAAATATCGACACCAGTACACTTCTTCTCCACGCCTCAGGAATCCTCCCACTTTCGAAGATTCCATTAAACAATCTGGTTAAAAACTCCACTGCCATCTCTCCTAAACACCTCCATGCTTCCACAGGTATGTCATCTGGACAAATGGCCTTTTCATTTTTCATCCTCTTCATAACTTCCTCCTTGCTAATCCATTGCACTTCCTGATTCACTATCTCCACATCATCCAACCTCTTCTCTCTTTCGTTCTCTTCATTCATCAGCCTCTCAACTTCTTCTTTGCCATCTTTTTCCTCTGTATACTCTCCTGTACTTCCACATTCCACCACCAGGTTTCCTTTTCCTCCTTCTTCTGTCCAGATGTCACGCCAAGCACTCTTCTTGCTGTCACCCTTACTACTTCTGCTGTAATTTCCCAACTGTCTGTAACTCTTCACTACCACCCAGTGCCTGTCTCACCTTCTCCCTAAACTCAACCTTGCAGTCTTCCTTTTTCAAATTCCACCATTTGATCCTTGGCTCTGCCCTCACGCTATTCCTCTTCTTGATCTCCAATGTCATCCTACAGACCACCATCCTATGCTGCTTAACTACACTTTCCCCTGCCACCACTTTGTAGTCTTCAATCTCTTTCAAATTGAGTCTTCTGCACTGGATATAATCTACCTGTGTGGATCTTCCTCCACTCTTGTACGTAACCCTATGTTCCTCCCTCTTCTTAAAATACATATTCACTACAGTCCTGTCCATCCTTTTGGCAAAATCCACTATCATCTGTCCTTCTTCATTCCTCTCCTTTACACCATACCTACCCATCACCTCCTCATCTCCTCTGTTCCCTTCGCCAACATGTCCATTAAAATCCGCTCCAATCACCACTTTCTGTCTCTTGGTTACACTATTCATCACTTCATCCAACTCACTCCAAAAATCTTTCTCCTCCATCGAACACCCAACTTGCCAGGCATATGCACTAACAACATTCATCATTACACCTCCAATTTCCAGCTTCATAATCATTACTCTGTCTGACACTCTATTCACCTCCAAAACACTCTTGACATACCGTTCTTTCAGAATAATGCCTACTTCATTTCTCCTCCAATCCACACCATGATAGAACAATTTGAATCCACCTCTGATCCACCTGGCCTTACTTCCCTTCCATTTAGTCTCTTGCATGCACTATATATCAACCTTCCTTCTCTCCATCATATCTGCTAACTCATCTGCTAAGTCATACTGCCAACATTCAAAGTTCCTAACCTCAGTTCCACTCTCTTTACTTTCCTCCTCTCCTCCTGCCTCCGGACACATCTCCCCCCTCTTCTTCTTCTTCCTATAAACCTACCTGCCAGGCGTTTATTTTCTCAAACAGTTACCAACTTTTAACTAGGGAAAGAGTATTAATGAGGACAATTATAATATCTTGCTAATAAAGCAACCAGCACACATGAACTTTAAACTTTGTCTTTTGTCTTCACCTTTTGTTGCCCCCTCCCACCCGTTACAATTTCATTGTAAGACTTTAATAAAAACAATGGTGCTGTCATTTATAGACAGCAGATCTGCAGTGTTAAATTAATACTTAAAAGAGCATACAAGGGAATTTAACACTAGTCTAACAACTGTGCTGGGTACTTCTGTTAATTCTTATGTATTCTTAATTCACAGGACCCTTGTTATCAACTTTGTAAATAATTTACAACAAATTTCCCAAGAAGAGTAAGTCAATTAGATACCTGCTGACTTATTTATGTGGGATCAAGAAATATTAATAATCAATAGCACTCTTTATATCAATGATCACTAATTGATTTGCTATTATTTCTGACTTTAAACAAGTCCCAAAAGAAACTGGTGGGAGTAGTAACTTAGTTGATAATGTCTGAAAGGAAACAAAAGAAACAGCACACTCAGAAGAACACTCCTTTCTTATCTTTTGAACAGTTAAACAATGCATATATTATGCTATAAAACAATGGCTCAGCAGTCCACACTGCCTCACATGCAATATTACAATAAATTTAAGAACTCCTATGTTAACTTCCAACTGGCTGTGCAAAATACATCACAACATCTCTTTACCCACAACACCCAAATATGTGGTTACAGAAGGAAGTCTCAGAAGTTAGCTGGACGTGAGGTGGGCTTTGCTAGCCAGGATCCCAGAGGTGTATCAAAAGCAAGTGTTTGGATGTTCTGAGATCTGAAATGAAGGGAGTAGGAGGAGAGGGGTGTGATATTATGGGAGTGAAATATTTAGGATATCAGGCACAATGACAGTAAGGGATGTAAGGAAGCAGACACCTTTTGCAGGCTGCTAATATACCATCAAAGGTTATCGGCCAGTTGCTAGCTCAGTTGGGCGACAAGGAGTTGCCTACAACAACAACATTTAATTCTATAGCACGGAATCGTAGACAAGATGGTGCTTGGTATTGAAATATGGACTTGTTATTCTCACCCCGTCTGATACTTTGATATTGCCCTCTTTCCAAATCTTTTATTGCCCTTTACATAATGTTGACTTAACCAATGTATCTGTTGGATATTTTACAGGGAGACATAGACCACGTGAGAACAGTCCCACCAAATGACTTCACATAACAAAATTGCATTTTTTCACCACCATGACATTGCTCGCTTATACCCTTTACAAGAAACATGTTGAAACACTGGCTCAATGCTTCCATTACTTCCCAGCTCGATTGTTGCAATCCTTGTACACTGAATGATATTTAGAAGACTTGAATATGTTTACCTGTACTGACACCAAAAATGACTACTCTTACTAGAAACTTTTATATTGCAAAAATGAAAGGTTCATAGTAGCAGATCTGTCAGCCAGAGAAGGTGAAAATGTAAAGGCAGCCATCTGCCCAAATACAGATTTGAATGTTATAGTTTATTTGCACTGTTTCAGATGAATAAAAGGTTTTATAGATTTTTAAAAGGGCTTAGTGAAGT
The DNA here is from genome assembly GCF_900747795.2 of Erpetoichthys calabaricus. Taxonomy (NCBI): domain Eukaryota; kingdom Metazoa; phylum Chordata; class Cladistia; order Polypteriformes; family Polypteridae; genus Erpetoichthys; species Erpetoichthys calabaricus. Next base: position 91,468,702 of record NC_041402.2, read on the forward strand.
TTTGGAGACGAAATTAGTGACCTTCACGTTTAAACCTTTTTTGTTTCGTTGCATATTTTAAGGCCGCACCCAGCTTTCTTTTTACATTATTTTCAGAAACCTACTTTCTATTTTTGTCCTGTTGTTAAAGGAAAGCTCTTGCATTCCTGTTTCACTTCTAAACTTAATAAAAATTCTACAGTTAGTAAAGCATTTACTTTTTTTTTTGTTGCCTAGGTAAGGTAGTACATTTTAAGCAACAAGCTTGAGAAAATATTTCAAATTTAAAAAGTCAGTCAGCACACATTTTGCTTTTCTTTATAAGGTAAAGGTTTCACCCCTAATTTACATATTAAACATAATATTAGTCACTTATAATGAAGTTTATGTGAAGTGGTGCCATGCTTTGAAATGTAGAGAAAAGTTGAATTTAACTATCAGAATACATTTGAAATCTTCACATATATACAGTAGTGTATCTTTGATAGTGTTTGTGAAAGGGAACTTCAATGAGATAAAAAAAGTGTCATGTCAGACCCAAACCAGTTCTGATGGAGCATTTTGACTTCAGGAAGTAAATGGTAGAAGTAAATTTCATTTTAAATTTTCAATATGTCGACCATATCCACTTAACAAATAAATATATGTTATGAATACAACCCTTAGTTTTATTTTTTTTTTATTTTTTAATGTAAGGAAAAATTGCCAAAGATAGTGTTGCTACTTCAGAGACCTGGTTTTTAATCCTGAAAAGCTATAGGCTTTGTTTAGGTATATATACATGAATGTCAAATTATGTATTTTACTGTTACTGTTTTGTTCAGTCCTTCAGAGTTATGGGTTTAAATCCCAGCCCAGGTACTGCCTATGTGGAATTTGCATAGTTTCTTCTTCGCTGTGGGTTTTTTTTCCGTGTTTACACCAATGTTTCTCCCCCATGCCAAAGGTGTTTGTTATTTGGTGACTCTTAAGTTGGCATTTTATGAATGAGTGCAAGTATTTAAGTTCCCGTTTTCCCAGAGATGGACATAATGCTTTGCCCAGGTATGAGTCTCACCTTCTACCATTTGATTCCTGGAGGTGCCAATTTCTTGTAGCCCTCAGATGGATAGATAATGTGGATGTTACTGTATTATATTTGTAAATCCGTGTATGCTCTCTAGACTTTAGTGAAGAGTGCTATATAAAAATAAACTGAAATGAATTTAAGTATGATGTTTTAAGATATGTTCAATTCTTTATCCTATGTTGCCTTATTTTAATTTCTTATTTTGTCTTTTATTTTTCTTTGCTTCATTATGTAAAGCACTTTGAGCTACTTTTTGTATGAAAATGTGCTATATAAATAAATGTTGTTGTTGTTTACTGGTCTTCTTGCTATACCACTCATTGGACATTAGAGTTCTTATATACACTAAGTATACAGAGGACATCAGTACTGTTCTTGCCAAGGTTCTGATTCTCTGTGGTCATTTAAGATCCTTCCCTGGGCATCTTTTGAATATAGAAGAGTAGGGTTTATTCCGGCTAAACTGCCCATTACGGCCTTGTCCAATCTGGCCCCTTAATCATCCCGTCTATAACTGGCTATTTCTCTTATCCCTTCATCACTTTATAGTTAATGTGTGGTAAGCATACTGGTGCAATAATGGCCGACGTTGCATCATCCAGGAGGGTGCTACACATTGGTGATGGTTGACTTGGTTCCTCTCTGTCTATATAAAGCAATTTTATTAGCGAAAAAAGCACTATAGTGGCAATTATTATTATTTATCAGCTACATAGGCTACCAGTCTCTCCATGTATAAACCCCAAATTTTGGCTTGCTATCTTCCAAGTCTTGAATGGTCTAGCCTTCACTGATCTAGTTTAGGGATTTACCTTTATAACCCTCCACATGCATGCAGCTCCTCTGGCACTATACTATTATTGGCCCCCAAGACCAAATTCTCCTACTGAGTTGGCATGTAATTCAGTGCCATGACCCCTAAACTCTGGAATTCATTACCCTGATATATATGAGACTTCTCTTTCCTCTCTTCCATCATCTCTGGACAGAAAGCCTTTACAGTAAATGACTTTTGTCTTCAGCAAGTAAATTGAGTTGTTGTCAGTTGATTGACTTGGCTTTTGAAAAATATTCCACTACTTTGCTTTGAAAAGCATGTGGTTTGCTTTTGCAGTATGTTTTGGCTCATTGACCAACTGTACTGTGAAGTGTCGTCCTATCAGTGTTGCAGCATTTGGTTGAATGTGAGCAGATAGTGTAGTCCTGTACACTTCAGAATTCCTTCTGCTACATCTGCCAGCAGTCATATCATCAATAAACACTAGTGACTGCCTTCCATTAGCACAAATGCATGATCATGCCATAAAACCATGTTTCACAGATGATTTTTGGTATTTATTGGATCATGAACAGTTTCTTCTCTTCTCTACACTCTTCTCGTTTCAACATTCTGGCATATATTGATCTTAGTTTCCTTTGTCCAAAGAGAAGTCAAGCAAAATGACACCTTTTACTGGCTAACTGAAAAGATTAAATTCCAGAATATAAATAGGCGGGAGGTGAGGAAAATTGGGCAGATTTTGTTTTGCAAAGTTTCAGATTTGGAGATTGTGGAAGAATTGTGTTGATGGAAAGTTAAATTTGGAGTGTAATTGTTTGTAGGATGCAAAGATGTTATCTATTTACAAATCACTAAGTGATTTAATCCCATATGTTTGCCAGACATTAAAAACTGTGAACGTTTGAGAGGGTGGAAAAAGGCGCTTATCATGCAGAGGTGCCACAGATAAAAGCTTCTCTATCTTGTACATATATCATTATCAAGCTCACTATAGTGAATTAAATTCCTTCTCTAAAATAGGTTTACCTAAACTTTGTAGAATAATTACTCAATTAAAACCTTCCACTTGTACCCTTCACCCAGTTCCAACACGCTTTTTTAAAGAAGTTTCTGATGTGCTCATTGATAGTGTGCTTGATATAGTTAACTCCTCATTAGATACTTGGGTCTTCCCAGATTCTCTAAACAGTGTGATGGATGGCCGGAGATCGTGCCCTACCGGGATGCCTGGAAGAGCAGGGAACTAGGAGAAGGACAATTCATACCCTGCGACATGAGAGGACAGCCCCCTTGTGTTGCATTGGGGCAACGGGCTTGTGACTTAGATGCTCAAACCTGTTGAGGTCTGTGGCCACAGCCAGGGGGTGCCTGGACAGCTCCAGAAACAAGGTCTGCAGCACTTCCGCCATACCCGAAGTGCTGCCAGAAGAGGAGCTGGATTCACGTGCAGCGCTTCCGCCACACCCAGGAGTGCTGCTGGAAGTTAATCGGGAATCACCTGGAGCACTTCCAGGTGTAGTATAAAGGAGGCTGCCTCACTGCAGTAGAGTCTGGTGGGAGAGGACGGAGCTTGCGAGGAGAGGAATGGAGGCTGCAGAAGGAAAAGAAGAGAAGTAAAGTTTAGTGTGTTGATCTATGCATTGTATTGTGTAAATAAGGAAGAGTATAATAAACGTGTGTGTTTTGGACATCATGTGTCCTTGGTGTCTGTTTATAGCTGGGCTGATCTTCTACAACAGCAATAGCAAACCACTGCTCAAGAAAAATAATATTGACATCTCTGTCTTTAACAACTTTCAACTTATTTCTAACCTGCCTTTACAAAGACAAATTCTAGAAAATCATTTTTTAATCAGTTATATAATTACATGAATAAACACACCATCCTTAATACATTTCAGTCAGGTTTTAGACCAAATCATAGTACAGAAACTGTATTGGTTAAAGTAGTTCATGACCTATGAGTTAAGTCTGACACAGGAAATATATTTTCATTTTATTAGACTTGAGTGCTGCATTTGACAACATGGACCACAGCATTCTTTGTAGTTGTCTTAGCCAATTTATGGGTTTCTCAGGTAATGTCCTAGACTGACTTTCACTCTTATTTAACACACAGAAAATTTTTTGTTAGTTATGACGATTGTAGCTGAAGGATCCATGATATTTTATATGGGATACCACAAGGATCTGTTTTGGGCCCACTATTATTTTCCATTTACATGCTCCCATTAGGCCAGATTATCTTTAAACACAAGGTGAGTGACCAAAGTTATGCAGACAAAACACAGATTTACTTATCTATAGCACCTGTTAATCCTGACTGTCTGTGCCCTCGGATCCAATGTCTGTCTTGTCCAGTACAGTATTACTGAATGGATGAATAGTAATATTCTCAAGCTAAATAAGAAAAAAAAAAACTTTAGATGTTGGAAAAAAATGGAAATAGTGAGGATCATAGAAATAAACTTGAGCCCTTGGCACTAAAAGTCAAGGCGGAAGTTAAGAACGTAGGTGTGATCATGGACTCTGATCTAATATTTAAATTACACATTAACTATGTTACTAGCGCTGAATTTTTTTCACTTAAGAAATATTGCAAAAGTTAGACCTCTTACAACATTGCAAGACGCTGAAAAATTAGTTCACGCTTTTGTTTTTAGTCGACTGGATTACTGTAAGGTAGTCCTGTTAGGAGAGCATAAGAAAGACATCAACCAGTTGCAGTTAATTCAAAATGCAGCAGCAAGGATCTTAACCAGCACAAGAAAATCTGAGCACATCTCACTGGTTTCAACATTATTACATTGGTTTACCCGTGTCCTTTAGAGTAGATTTTTAAATACTGCTCAGGGTATATAAAGCTCTGAATAACCTTATGCCCTCATATATTTTGAAGTGCCTGTCCACTTACATTCTGCAGTTGCGACTTCAGATCGTCTTACACTGGTTTGCTTATTATACCGACAGCTAAGCATAAAAGTAGTGGTGAAGTCACCCTTTGCTGTTATGCACCAAAAAGTTTGAATACTTTACCAATAGAGATATGTCAGGCTAATAAAATTGATCAATTTAAAAAAAAACTATTAAAAACCCCCTTGGCCTTTTCTTAACTGCATTTATGTTCTCCTTCTAATACATTATATAAGCATTGCAATATCATACACTTTGTGGATGTGCTATCATTATTAATCCATACTTTTGTCTGTTTTCTTTTCTGGGCTCTCTGTGGTGGCGTTTTATGCCACCACCGCCTGATCAAAGTACTGTGAAGACACTTCTGATGATGGAATGAAAGTAGATACTCTAAATGTCTATGAGACTCGCTGCATTGAACTGTCGAAAATAAAGATCAAAATTAATAAGACTGACATCAGTTAGACTGACTTATCTTTAACACCTTTATGTTAGATAGAATGTCCAGTGGAGGCTGGGTGGTCTTTTGGCCTGGAAAACCTGCAGGTTTTTTTTTTTCTCCAGCATCTTACCCTGTAGTTGTGTTTTTTTTTTTTTTCTATCGTCCCTGGCCATTGACCATAGGATCCGACTTATCTTAATGGACTTAAAAAACTTATCTTCAGATTAGGATTCTATTACTTGCATATCTGTGTTATGTAAGTGCATATTGACTCCTTATATTTTTTTAAATATATTATTTATTTAGTTATATGTAACTATCTATTTCTAACTTGCTGGTTTGTTTTCCTCTTGTAACTTTTCTTTTATACTGTGTAAAGAACTTTAAGCTGTATGAAAATGTGCTACAGAAATAAAAAAAAAATGTTGTTGGATGATTCTGTCTGTACCTGAGAACTCCTGTTCTCTCAGGTAGGACACTCTCCTTGTCTCTGTCGTGCCTTCACTACAGCAACTCTCCCACTTCTCTACTTCCCTGAGTTGTTTTAAGAAATACAGTGCATCAAAGTGGGTGAATGTAGAGTGAGTGATAGCTATCTCAGCATTGCCTCCAAAATGTTACACCTCTGCTAAAAAGGGGAATGATTAATAAATCAGGCTCAACACACTGTTTCCACAGCAGTGTCTGTATAATGACTGAGGAAAACAGGAAGAGCACCACGATATCCCATCTGGCCGACAGCCCCAATCAACTCTCTAATCACCAATCAACCTGGAACTACTGTATCACTCACACATATATATTTGATTATCAGCATTCAAGACTTTACCCATCTTTATACTATTGTTCTCTTTAAAAAAAGGAAACTTAGAAATGAATTCAAACTGCACTAATACATCCCTATGACCCATTGTATAATAATTAGACTACTGTTAAACCTGAAATACTGTTGATATAAATATGTAAACATTTGATCTCAATCTGTCACAATATCGGAGAAACCATGAGTGCATGCTTGACTTCCCATGCAGGTCTTTAGAATGAATGAGAAAACTAAGATATGAGAAGGCATATAAAAATTTTCAAGTATTTCACTCAGATACTGACCAATTTAACTAAAATCAATTTGATTATGAAGCTGGCGGGCTTCCCACTGCACCACAGTACTAATGAATTAATTGATAATGTGATATATGATTTACGCACATATGTGCAGCCCAGAGCTACTAAATTTTTTTCCAAACATTTTCCTGTATTTTTCATTAGTTATGTTTTTTTCGTATATGTAGCCTCTTCGCTGTCACTTTAAGGCGCTCGTTTTTGACGGCTTTGCAGTTCCTTTCTAATGCCATTCCCCTGAAAAGCGCCGCATTGCATTCATTTCACTTTACGCGTGTTGCCTTCACAACAGTACGTGAACAGTTTAATTATGACTTTCTATTAAGCTCTGTCTTCTGCATTATTGAACAAGATGTGTCCGGTATCGAGTCCGTTATGTAAAGTGTTATCCGCTGAATCTAACAACTCGGCTCTGAATTAAACAGTTATTTCTACTGTGTTTCTGCAAAAGAGCGGCCTCTGTATTTTACAGACTGTTTTGGAGGTGTTCATGCCACTAGTTTCGAAGGCCTGAAAATTCCGTTACGAGCTCGGCATTTGGTAGATCGGTCATTCCTCCAAGTCCTTTGACGTCTGGGGACCTCGCTCGAGGGTCTGCAGATCAGGGGTTTCTTTAGTGTCTAAAACGAAACCGGGACGGGTGAGAAGTGTCCACCTGCAATCAGGACAGTTTTAAACCTGGGACAGATCCGAGCACTTCAGACACTATGCTACGAGGTCCATAAATTGACGCCCCTTCTGGAGCCATTTCCCTGATCCGCTGTTTTCCTGTACTCCTTTATTAAATTTCTAAACTATTGAGGTCTTTCAGTTCTGCATCCGAAGCAGTTGCTTTGGTGTCATATACTGTATTAGAAACAAATAGAAAAAAAAATCTTAACATTTTGTATTTTATAGTACAGTATACGTTTTATATCTGCGTTTGCCATGTCTCATTCATGAAACTGCACTTTTAAAACGTCAAGTTATATGAGGCACTGAACGGAGTAGTAGCTCTGTAGCTAAGGATCTGCACTGGTAATCAGGTTGACCCCATATAAAAATGGGAACTGATAAGGAAGAAGACGAAGAATAAACTATATAGTGCACTCAGATACGATTAACACTACATATTCCTATAGACTTTGAATCGAATAAATGATAAAATTTGTGTAAAATATGCAATACTGTACTACGCGCCGGACGTTTAGGAGTTCTTTGGGGTATTGTCTTAGTGGTCCTCTCTGTGTTATATCATTAGTAAATATATTTACTGGTGTACTAAATTTTAATATTTATATTAACGATGCATTAATTGTGGCGGAGTTTATGCTCCATAGGAATGACGCACTCGCCCTCAGAAGCACAGAGGTATACAATAGTCGTTTGAGACGCCCAGCTAAGACTTTCTATAATAGCACATTTAGCACAAAAGTGAACCTCTAAAATATGTCCTGACTGCAGCAGTACTCTATTGAGACGGGTGGGTTCAAAAGCGTAACCCCGCCCTTGTCTGTAACAAGCTCCGTCGCCGCCCCATTTTCCGTCCCGCAGCTAGGGCTACTTGTGTTCTCGAATTTCAAGGGAGAACGCCTTTGCCTGGTCCAGAGCCACAATGTAATATAAACTTCTCCGCTAAAACATTTCATAATTGCTAAGTAGGTCACCGGGACTCCTTGTACCGGGGTATTTGCATTTGAGGTCTCGTAACAAGAAGCTCTTCGCATTTCTTCCTGCAGGTTTTGCTTTTGATCAGCTGTGAGATTCCACAACATAATTTAACTTGAAATCATCGCTTTGAGGACATTGTGCACGGGGACAAGCAGCCTGTTCAGAGGAGAGAAATAGCAGGCACATCCATGGGTAAGTCGGCTCTAGTCATTTTTAAGATTGTTTCTCTAAGTAATATTGTAGATATTGTTGCATACAAAACATTTTAATACACAGTTATTTACACTGCCAGGGACATTGTATCAATAGAATCCATGCATGTTGTTTAATTAGTAACTCATAAACTGCCCTGGTAAATGTGAGGGCAGGTGTTGCAGTGAGTTAATGTCCCGCGCTATGCTGGCGTCCAGGCCAGTGTTGGTTCCTGCCTGCGCCTCAGATTAGACGCTCCAGGAATTGGACGAATAGACGGGCATGTAGACAATTTATAAATGTTTGATCAAACTGGTTAATCCGCCTTTACTACAGTGGACAATTGTCTTTTGAAATATGCTCCTGGCTACAACTAAAGTGCCTTAATATATTAAATTACTCGACAAACGACTTTACATAACAGTGCTATAAAATGTGCATATTATATCTTTTATCTTGAATACAGGAGGTGATTTATTCAATATTCCATAGCTAGGCAAAGAGGCTGACACTATTGACTGTATTATGCTATTTTGGTATACATTAGGACTAGATAGATAGATAGATAGATAGATACTTTATTAATCCCGATGGGAAATTCACATATACTTTGTAATTCCAGTATAATACTGTAGCTGTGACTTAAAGCAGTCTGTCTCTCTCTCTCTCTATATATATATAAATTTACACACAAACAGGTATATAAACATACAGGCAAGAGTCAACTCTGCTACCTGTATATTACTGAAATCTTACATAAAGAATTGAACAACATACAGCAAAATGACCAAGTCATTTAAATACTTTCCTTCATATCTTCTCTGCCTTTTAAGATAAATAGTGAACAAGTGACATCTTGGGTAGACTTTTTTCCCCTGACATGCTAAAAAAAAGCCCCTTGAACAGTTTTCCATCTATCCAGGGCTTCACTTCTTCATTAGCTTGTAATGAATAAGAATTTCCTTTGTTCAGGTTACATGATTTTGAATTAAACTGCAGTGTTAATTTAAGATTAATAGCATTTTCAATTTGAAAAATAGAACAGAAAAATGGTTGGAATGTTGAAAAACTGCTCAAAAATGGCATCCCTGCCAATCAAGTTGTTTCAGTTAGAATGTGTGTCTGTTCCTCCATTGCCTTTACACACTCAACCCAAATTGGGAGAACCAGCAGCAGAAACCAGGTGTGGATGGGTTCTAGCCCATGTCAGAATAAATAGGCGGTAATCTGCAGAGGACAGGAAGATATGAAAAAAAATGATCCGCTGCGGCAGAGAAAGAAGAAGAAGAATCTACAAATGTTGCTTTTTAAAAAGAAAATTTCAAAGAAGTGCAAAGTAAAAGAGAAAGGGGTGAAAAAACTAGTGTGCCAGTGGTAGATGAAGCTCTCAAACAATTTACTTAAGTAAGTGTATAAATAAACAAGCAAAAATGTACTCTAGTAATAGTAATATAATAAAAAATAATTATAATAATTCTTTACACATATGTAGCACTTTTCTCACTACTCAAAGTCTCATTGACCCATCTACATAAAGAAAAGTAACAAAGTACTTGCTTGAAATTATACTTAAAAGTATTAAAGTAAAAGTACTGTAAACATTTCTGTTTTCTTTTTAAGCATATTTTCTCACATCCATATTACTAACCAAGAATGGTAAACCGGATATGGACGCAGGGACCTGCCCGTGGATGCAGGAGACATAGTGCGCAGGCGCCACACAAAGCCCCCCTCCCCAGAGTGAAACGGGAGAGATTACGAACGTGCGCAGGCGCCACACAAAGCCCCCCCACCCCAGAGCAAAATGGGAGAGACTACGAACCGTCTGACATGCTGCAAACAGGATAAAGCGAGGTCAGAAATAAAAGACAGAGTAGGAAACAAAGTAAAACGTCATAAAGAGGTTAAAGAACGGGGCCAAACACATGGAGAGCAGGTTACAGATGATGAAAACTGGAATGCAACAGCTTCAAAAAAACCTAGGCACGAAACACATGCACAGCGAGATACATAATATAAAAGCAGAAAAAACGACAGTTAAACGTCCACACCACACAACAGAGGCAGACCCGGAAGGTGCAGGCGCCTACATCGCGCGTCGGAAGGCGCGGGAAAGTATGAAAGGCAAAGGCGCCTACACAGCATGGTAAAACCCGACATAATACGGAAGGCGCAGACGTTGCCGCCATATTGTGAGTGGCACTACTACGTAGTGAAGGCGCAGGCGTCACCACCATATTGTGAGTGGCACTACTGCGTAGTGAAGGCGCAGGCGTCACCGCCATATTGTGCGTGGCACTACTGCGGTGTGAAGTTAGGAATAATGTGCTGCTTGGGATCGTACAAAACGCTGAACACGACCCACCGTCTGAAACTGCGGAGGCAAAGCAGGCATGGGTTCAAACCGAACGAGCTCGACTGACGGATATACGCCTACAACGCGCGTCTCAAACCGCAGAAGCAGGGCAAGCACGTGTTCAAAACAACGCAAGCTCCTACAACGCGCGTCTGAAACTATCGCTGCCCAGCAGGCATGGGTTCAAAACGCCGGGGGTAGGTGAGCGAAGCCCCCTTGTGAATATTACTAAAACAGAAAAATGGGAAAGTAGCATATTGTTAGAAAACAATACTCTCTTTATCCATATTCCAAATATGTTTATTCAGAGCAGGGTCATGAGGCAGCTGGAGCCTATCCCAGCAACAATAGGGTGCAGGGCAAGAATAATCTCTGGCTAGGGTGTCATCTCATCACAGGGTGAGCACACACACCACACAAACACTAGGGCCAGTTCACTTAACCTGCATGTCTCTGGACTGTGAGGGGAAACTGGAGCACCAGGAGGAAACACACATGTACACAGGGAGAACATGCAAAGTCCACACAGAGTGCACATGGGGCTTAAACCTAAAACAACTATTAGCAATTGGAACAGGAATAGATTTCTGAGATACTGTATATTACTGTCAGTGGAAATACTTAGTTTAAGCTTTAGTAAAGCTGAGAAAGAAGTTTTTTGGAGTGTGGTGCAAGGATATGATGTTTTGAATATGAAATGCCACTTAACTTTGCCATTTGACTCATGGCACCAGTTAAGGGATAAAGAAGTTAAAAAATTAATTAATCAATGCAGCTTATTTACCTTGTCTTTAACAACTTTTGAAAAATAATGTTTTCCAAATGATCAGTACATTTGACACTTCGTTCTACCGAAAAATAAAACAATTCCTAAAACACATGTACATTATGTGTACTTTATATGGGTGATAGGATACATCTTGCTGAATAATTCAGTGAAAAGTCCACTCTCTGAAAAATAATGGCTCTTTAATAGCACTATATGGTTCTTTACTAAGTTGTGTGGTTCCTCATAGAGCTGTTGTATGGCAAAGCATCATTTCATTCTGAGGACGGCACTTTGCATGTGAAATTGGTTGTTTGGGCTTTAAAAAAAGACTCCTTAAATATGGACAAAACAAGGATCTTTAATGTATAGTAGACTACATAGCAGGGCAGTACTACAGTAGAGACCTATAGTCTGTGTTATGAAGTGCAGCAAGAGCCCTTTTAAAATCACAACCCATTGATATTTTACAAATTTGTTACCCTATATTCCTGATTATTTATTATATGAAGCCTGTTATGGATCTAAATAAATAAAAGTTATTTCTGGAACCTTCATGTCGATGGGTCTTTTGGGAACCAAAAATGGTCCCTCTATCGTGCTGAATGTCTTCTGCTTATCTCACCCTTTTGATATTTTCTGATGTTCTTGCAGTTCTCAGTGGTTTAAAAACATGTATTTCAAACTACTAGTTGATTGATATTTATCAAACTACTTTAAAAAAGTATGAGGAGAAGGAACTCTTCCTCACCAAGGCATGATAACCTTAATAAAAAGTCTTTTTTGCACCTCGGCTGCAGATTTAGATTCAATGTATTCCGTAAACACAAACACATTATGAGAACTAACCACTTGTCCGTGACCACTGCAACTTAATTCATTGTAAAACTCTGCCACGACACTTTTTATACTCACTCTATTGACACAATTCTCACAAACCCTGAAAATTGCTGCATTGTTGAGCCGCACATGTTTGGACATTTCAAAGTAGTCCAGCTGTCCCTTCACATCACAAGCTCATCTGTCATTTCTTCCCCTCACCAACCAAACCCTCTTATGTGTGACTTTGCTGTCATCCCTTCCATTTTGATTGTTTTCTCTGGTTGTGAGATGGAAGGTAGGAATACTTGCCATGGAAACGAAAGCTCTTCTTGATGTGTTAATGACATTGTTTCACATTTTGCACTGTTGCAAACAGAATGCTAAAAAGCGGGCGGTTTATCACTTAATACAGACTTCACACTTGGACAAACTTGGTTAATTTTACCACACAGTTATATGGCAATCCATCACACACAAATACTGTATGTCACCAAGTCTAACAACCTATAGTTTAAGAAACACTGCTCTGAATGGAAAAGGCTGACTGCATTGCGTATGCATTTTAGCACTCCTGTGGAACTGTATTGAGTTGATTTGTTTGTTCTCACAAATCGATTTCCATTACTCACTGAAAAGAGTCAAGTGACTTTAAAATGTAACGTATCACCTTATATAAATGTAGCCGAGTAGAAATTTGAGATATTTGTAAAAGGAAGTGGAGTAAAAGTAAAAAGTATCCACAGCTAAATCTACTCAAGTAAAATACAGATACGTGAAAAATGTACTTAAGTACAGTAACAAGTATTTGTACTTCGTTACTTTCCACCCCTGCATTCTGTGTAGGTTGAATTTAAATGTATCACTCGAACTCCTTAAAAGCTAACATTGGTCTGCAGTCAATATGTTAAAATATTCTACATGAACAAGGGGGCTTCGCTCGCCTACCCCCGGCGTTTTGAACCCGTGCCCGCTGGGCAGCCGTAGTTTCAGATGCGCGTTGTAGGAGCTTGCGTTGTTTTGAACACGTGCTTGCCCTGCTTCTGCGGTTTGAGACGCGCGTTGTAGGCGTATATCCGTCAGTCGAGCTCGTTCGGTTTGAACCCGTGCCTGCTTTGCCTCCACAGTTTCAGATGGTGGGTCGCGTTCAGCGTTTTGTACGATCCCAAGCAGCACATTATTCCTAACTTCACTCCGCAGTAGTGCCACGCACAATATGGCGGTGACGCCTGCGCCTTCACTACGCAGTAGTGCCACTCACAATATGGCGGCAACGCCTGCGCCTTCCGTATTATGTCGGGTTTTACCATGCTATGTAGGCGCCTTTGCCTTTCGTACTTTCCCGCGCCTTCCGACGCGCGATGTAGGCGCCTGCACCTTCCGGGTCTGCCTCCGCTGTGTGGTGTGGACGTTTAACTGTCGTTTTTTCTGCTTTTATATTCTGTATCTCGCTGTGCATGTGTTTTGTGCCTAGGTTTTTTTGAAGCTGTTGCATTCCAGTTTTCATCATCTGTAACCTGCTCTCCATGTGTTTGGCCCCGTTCTTTAACCTCTTTATGACGTTTTACTTTGTTTCCTACTCTGTCTTTTATTTCTGACCTCGTTTTATCCTGCTTGCGGCATGTCAGATGGTTCGTAGTCTCTCCCGTTTCGCTCTGGGGCGGGGGGGCTTTGTGTGGCGCCTTCACACGTTTGTAATCTCTCCCGTTTCACTCTGGGGAGGGGGGCTTTGTGTGGCGCCTGCGCATTATGTCTCCGAGTCCATGGGCAGGTCCCTGTGTCCATATCCGGTTTACCATTCTCGGTTAGTAATATGGATATGGATTTTAATGTCTGTATACATGCTGCACAATCTTGTAATTTGGTCATCTTATGAGCATCACATCAAAGTTACAAGGTTACAGACATTTCCAAAAGTCCTTTGTCTTTTCCAGGTAAAAACGTACTGATTGTTTTTGCTCACCAGTCACACAGCTCATTCAATGCGGCTCTAAAGGAAGCTGCCATGGAGGCATTTAAAAAGCAGGGGTGCAAGGTAATGGTTTCTGATCTGTACGAACTGAAATTTAACCCGACTGCTACAAAAAATGATATAAAAGGTTGGTATTTTTTTTTTTAGATTTGTAGTGAATAGATTTTATAAACATTTAATAAAGGCTACTTAACTACTTCTGTGCTTAGGTGAAGTGAAGAATCCAGATAATTTCAGTTACGGAGAGGAGAGTGGTTTGGCATGGAAAGAAGGAAAACTCAGCAATGACATAACGGAAGAGCAGAAAAAAATTAAAGCTGCTGACCTAATTGTATTCCAGGTAAAAAGGATTAATTGTAGAAATAGAGCAAGACACTGCATATGGAGTGCAAAAGCTGCACTGTTAGGTAAAGCATTAGAAGACTTAACGTTTTCTACAGTATAGTTGTACAGTGTGAAATGCCATTTGTGCCAATTAGATAGATAGATAAAAAGGCAATTCTGCAATTAATAATCACATGAAAAAGGGCAGTGATGTAAATAAATGGGGCTTTAATTGTGAAAATACATATAATTAAAGTTCATCTAACTATTCTAAAAGACTGTTAAATCATCAACAGTTTTCTGCAATGATGTAGTAAAGTTAAATTCCCTTATTGTAAAATGGCCTTACTTTATTTAACATTGGGACCTTTTCAAATTTTGCATGTACAGATGTCTCTCTTGAGGCCTGCCTGATTTGTTTCAGACAGAATACCTTTTTCATGGTCGTTTTGTCATGTGTCATTCAGTACCAATGGGTGGTGTCAAACCAGGGCATCGGCTATTCACCCATGCAGACACAAGCAACAGGTGAAATTTTCAGCAGCGGACATCCAGCATTAATGCGTGACTCTGTCAGTTCTTCTCGAGAAGCTTCTTTGCTCATTCAGTCATAAACTAATGTCAACCTCTCATACAAAATTATGCAAACTGAGTTCTTTAGGCAGTGTTTTGTGATTGTTAAGGCTTAGGATTGAAAACCTTGAGAGTATGGATTCAGAACCTGCTGATGACACAGTGTGACCATGAGTAAGTCACTTCACCTGTCTGTGCTCCAATTGGAAAAACAAAAGAAATGTAACCAGTTGTATCTCACATTTTGGAAGATACCTGTTAAGTAATAATAATGTCAACAATTTGAAGAGTACTTATCTCTCTTTTTATTTTCATTAGTGTCACCAATGTGTGTCAAAATTTTGTCATGCCTTAAATTGCATACAGTTTTATCGTCTTCCAGACTGAATAGCGCAATGTTTAACTACCACCATATTTTTGCCTGTTTGAATGCAAGTAGCGTACCACCTAGATTCAGGCAAAAGTAATTGACAGCAAATCATTAAAAACAGAAATAGATTCAGCCAGTCGATCTTGAATGAAAGGTGACAAAAACATGAAAAGAGGCATTCTGAAATTAATAGCCCCAGCATTAAAAGAACCTTTCATTAATGTGAGGTTTAGAAAAGTCCCATAGTTAAAGAAAGTCAGTGAAGAATAAAACCTGCAGCAGTTTAACCATAGAAGATTATTTAAACATAACAAAATGGTTAAATTGTATCTAATAATAATTAATTACGTTTTATTCACATTTTAATTGTTCCTTTATAAGGTGGTGTGGTGGCTATGTAGCTAAAGGATCTGGGCTGGTAACTTCAGGTTTGCCAGTTCGAATCCAGGCAGTGACAGAAATGAATGTTGCTCCGTTTGGGCCCTTGAGCAAGGCCCTTAACCTGCAATTGCCCCAGGCACACTGTACAAATAGCTGGCCCCAAATAATCCATCCATCCATCCAGTTTCCAACCCGCTGAATCCGAACACAGGGTCACGGGGGTCTGCTGGAGCCAATCCCAGCCAACACAGGGCACAAGGCAGGGAACCAATCCTGGGCAGGGTGCCAACCCACCGCAGCCCAAATAATCTGCACTTTTTAATGCGATTATTAGTTAAATTATTAATTTTCTATAATTTAATGACTTGCTCATACAGTATATCTCATTGAACTGTTCCATATGAGTATTTTAGAATTTTTAATTTCATTTGATACAAAGGGAGACTCGCGAGATACTCACAGCACTGAATATCTCCACTGGCTGCTCCAGTGTGCTTCTGGAAAATTAATATAAATCACCACATATGCTCCACTGGGCCCTTCATCAAGGCTCTTAACCTGAAAGTTGCTGCAGGGGCACTGTTCAATGGCTGTCCCTGCACTCTGAGCTCCAAAGGTCATTCAAAAGCACAATTTCACCTTGAGGAATCAAGACAGTGTACCAAATACCAAAAAAAAAGTCAACTATGTCCTGCAAATGAGTGTTTTACAGTAAACTTGTAACGGCCGACCCCTTTTACCCAGCCGGCAGCTACACCTCCAAGACCAGTGGCCTGGATAATTAACTGAGAAATAATCTAACTATCAAGCCGTACTTCTTACCAATTAAACTTTTCCCCCCACAATCGACGGTGAAAAATATGAGCACAAAAACAGGATGTAAAATTAAACAGATTATATGTATTAAGTAAAACAAGACATGCAAAAAATAGAAACATATAAATACAAATATCCCTCCACCCCAGCAATAACAAAACACCACCAAATATATATAAATATATACAACAAAAACCCTCCCTTGTCCCTGTAACAAATAAACACACAACACGAAAACAACAATGAATGATAAACTGAAAATGAATGAGAACGTGAGTCCGGTAATAATGAAACTGTCCTGAAAGCGGATGACTGAATTAGTGATATTGAGTTGTTTGAATCTCCCCGGAAAAAATGGAACAGCCTCACCGTGAATCCTCGTGTGTATGGTGGATGATTAAGTCCTACCCCGGGGTCTTTCGTGGTGAGGTCCTTGAAATAAAATCCGGCAGATGGAAAAACAAACTGGATTGGCAAGCGCGATGTAGACAATAACTGGTACCGTTGGTTCGTGGTCGTGAATGAAAAATCTCCTTCTCTCCTCTCTCTTCCTTCTCCTCCTTCTGGCTTAAATAATCCTGTGACGGCTGTGATTGAATGATTGTAAACAGGTGTTTTCCAGGTTTGTGGCTGTGGTCTCCTTCCATCATCCGTCCCCTTTTTACGGGGACGCCATAAACTGATGCACAAACAGTAAACGGGACAATGAAACGAGACGCACTCAGAACTGACATTTAAACACTATGTGGCCCCGCTGCATCCCCCCCCCCCCCAACCTTGGACAAGGGAGGGCCGAAGTACGGCTTGAGATTGGCCACATGGATTGTGTCTATCTTGGAGTCAGTGCCGATACCCCTTTGAAACTGGAAATTAACGGGACCTGTTTGAGAAATGATTTTGGCCGGACCTAACCATTTAGGCGCTAGCTTGGGGGAGAACCTTTTGCTGGCATCCGAGAGATGGTGAGCTCTAATCCAGACCAAATCACCAGGCTGAAAGTGCGCTTCCTTACGCCGGGCATTATATAACTTGGCATGTCTGGATGTCGAACTCACCAACCTCTGTTGGATTCTCCGCCGTAATTCCTCAATCTTAAATAGGTTATTGTAAGTGGTGGTTTCTGGATTAGGGGCTCTGGGAAGGAGTCGGTCAAGCGGACCCTTTAGCTGTCTGCCCAGCGCAACCAAAGCAGGCGTCTCACCTGTGGCTTCGTGCACAGCGGTGTTCAGGGCAAACCGGAGCTCGGGGAGCCATTTATCCCAGTCCTGATGGCGTTCACCCACATAGGAGGCGATCATATTCTTCAGGGTCCGGTTCACTCGCTCTGTCATGTTAGCCTGGGGATGGTAAGCTGTTGTCAAGTTTTTCTTCACTCCCCAGGCTGTATAAAGTTCATCTAATAGAGAGCTCGTGAACTGCGGCCCCCGGTCTGAGACAATGTTCTTCGGCACCCCCCAGCGGGTGAAGATTTCGTTCTTCAGGGTGGAGCAGATCTTGTTAGTTTTTGCGTCTGTTAATGCAAACAGCTCCACCCACTTTGAAAAATAATCAATCACCACCATCAGGACGGTCTTCCTCGAGCTGGTAACAGGAAAAGGCCCCATCAGGTCGACTCCCAAAGTCTCCCCCGGTCCATCCGTGATTGTCGATTGCAGAAATCCTGCCGGTTTACCAGGTGGGTTTTTGAGCTGTTGGCAGGTGATGCACTTCTTCACATGGTGGCAAACGTCTTTCCGGACAGACGGCCACCACGCAACCCCCAGGATCTTTAATAAAGTCTTTGTCCTTCCAAGGTGACCACCTAAAGGACTGTCATGATAGTAAATTAGGAAGTCTGGGATGAGGTCTTCCGGGACCAGTAGTTGGTGTTGCAGACCCCCAAGGGAGGATGGAGTGGTCCTGTACAGAACCCCCTGGAGGTCCACGAAGTGTACCCGGTCGGTACGCTGCTGCTCCAGTCCCTCCCTGATGCTCTGGCAGAATGGACTGGTGGCTTGTGTTTGAGCCAGGTCTTCAAGGCTTCTTGGCAGAGGGAGGATCATCTTCTTTGCCTCTGCCAAACACACCATCCCCGGTGGCTCGGACACCCTGGACAGAGCATCAGGCACAATATTGCCACAGCCCTTCCGATAGGTCACCTTGAAAGTGAAGTTCTGGAGGCGGAGTACCCACCTGGTTAGACGGGAGGAGGTCTTCGGGTGATTAAATACCCAGGTCAGAGCGTGATGGTCGGTGTACACTTCAAATTCAACCCCCTCCAGATAGTGTCTCCATTTTTCCACAGCCCACACGACAGCCAAACACTCTTTTTCAGCTGTCGAATAATGGAGCTCGGCGCCGTGCAAGGCTCGAGAGGCGTAAGCGATGACGTGTTCAGCCTGGTGGATTTTCTGAGTGAGCACGGCGCCAAGCCCCAGGTTGCTGACATCTGTTTGTACCTGGAAAGTGAGCTGCGGATCTGGCTGGGCCAGAACGGGCGGCTCTTGAAGGTGGCTCTTTAGTTGCTCGACTGCGTCCTGGCACTCTGCTGTCCACTCCCACGGGACATCTTTTTTTCTTAGGTTGTTCAAGGGAGCCGCTATATCAGCCATCCGGGGAATGAACTTGTGATACCACCCCACTAACCCAAGGAAACGTTGCAAAGATTTCAAATCCGTGGGCGTGGGGTAGTCTCGGATGGCTAAGGTCTTCTCGGGGTCTACAGCGACCCCCTCAGATGAAAGAATGTGCCCGAGGAAGCGTATGTGGGGTTGAATGAAGGTACACTTTTTCATGTTCAGCGTAAGGTGCGCTTGATGTAATCGTTGGAAGATGGTGTCCAGGTCCTGGAGATGTTGTTTAATAGAAGGGGAGTAAATAATGACGTCATCGATGTATACAAAGCAGATCTTGCCTATCAACCCCCTCAGGACTTGCTCCATGAGCCGCTGGAAGGTGGCCCCAGCATTTTTAAGCCCAAAAGGCATGACTGTGAACTGGAACAAGCCTTCAGGGGTGATGACTGCCGTCTTCTTCCTACTCCCCTCGTCCATCGGCACCTGCCAATAGCCACTGCGGAGGTCTAGTGTGCTGAAAACTGCAGCGACTCCAGAATCTCATGAACCAGGGGCATGGGATATGCGTCCAGGCTCGTCTTCCTGTTAACCCCCCTGTAGTCCACGCAGAAACGATAGGTGTCATCTGTCTTCTTTACGAGGACCACAGGGGACGCCCAGGAGGAGGAAGATGGTTCATTAATTCCCTCGGCGAGCATTTGATCAAGGTGTTCTTTAATTATGCCCTTCTTTAGTGGAGAAACGCTGTAGGCTCGGTGCCTTATTGGAACTTCGTCCGAGGTGTGGATCACGTGGGTAACTCCACGGGAGACTCCTAATTTCTCAGTCCACACCTCGGCCCACTTCTTCAGCACCGGCCTTACCTCTTCGGTGGCAGCCCCTGTGGAGGAACAGCCCGAGGTGCTTGCGTCACTCCTTACTGCTGCGTAGAAGCCAATGAATTCCGAGCCCAGATCTTCTTTGGATTTATGAATGAAGTCGCATACCCCTTCCCCTGGCACCGTATACCCCCTGGGACTGAGATGGATGGTCATCCTCATGGTGGTTACAGAGTCCAGCCCAAGGAGTAACGGGACGGACAGGTGCCGGTCATCCAGGACATACGTATCCATCTCCCAGGTGGTGGAAAGTACACTGTACCTCAAGGGGACTTTGCCCAGGGCCCTGTGTTCACTCCCATCTGCCAATACAAATCGGACAGACGGGGCAGATGTTAAGTTGTCTGTCGGTCGGCTAATCTTCTTCCACATGCTTGAGCGGATTAAGGTGTGATGGCTCCCTGTATCCACCACCGCATCTACCTGCCACCCCCGCAGCTTCACTGGGACGATCAGGAAGGACGTACTCGCTTGCATGATGGCGAGATCGGCTTCCAACCGGCAAGGTTTGGCTCGCTGGGGTTTTAGGGGCTGGGTTTCTCGTGTACTGGCTTGTACCTTGTTCCAGTACGTTTTTGAGTTTCCCCAGTCCCGTTCCACTTGTGAGCCCACCTTCACCAGGTCTTCCACCGACCCCACAACCCCCCTGAGACCCCCAGCTAACCGCGGGTTACAGGCATTAAGAATGCGGCGGACCACTTCTTCTTCAGACATAGCCGGCCGCCACTTCAAACACAAAGCCCGATATTCATAGGCGAAGTCCCGGATGGATTGCGAAGGCAGTTGCACCATGGATCGCAGCTTGTCCTCCAGTTCAGATTCATAGTCTTCCGGAAGAAAAGCCGCGAGGAAAAATCGACGAAAGGATCCCCAGTCTTTAATGTTCTTCTTGGCTGTCAGCCACCGGCCCCGAGAGGGATGCCCCCATCACCCCCATAAGCTCTTCTGGGGTTAAAGGGTTAACAGCCAGGTACGCCTCCCCTTCTTCCACAAAGTTGAGGACATCATCGATGTTATAAGGGGCCCCCAACTTGGGAAAGGAAAGGCGCACCCCAGGAACAGAGGGCCGATTGATGTATTCACCCCCCCCACTAGACCTGTACGGCGTTGAATGACAGGGTGACTGACGTAACGTCTGGAGACTCCTTCGGACCTCCCCCTGAAGAGTTTCTTGCCAGCGTTGATCCCGCCTCTGGAGGCACAACACGATTTCCCGCCCCAGGAGTTGAACTTGCTCACTAAGATATTCTTTTACTTCCTCCTGGGAGCTGTTGATGCGAGCCCGCAAGGCATCTTCGCGCCCGAGCGCACTTTCAGCAACCTCGCGGACTTTCTCATCCAGCCGGGTCAGTTGTTGCGCCAGATCTTCCCACGGAGGCGAGACATCCTCCAGGCATTCCTCCTCAGGTCCATGGTGATCTTCGAGGTACAGTGACTGCAATGAATCCACCACCTCCTGCACCGCTGAACACGCTCTGACCGTGACGTGCCGCGCCCCGGCTACTCCATCATCACACCGCGGCGAAGCAATGGTGTCGTCCTGCTCGGCACACACTATAGACATATTAATTGGGGAAAATGTTTAAAGGCAGACAGCGATAGATATTTATTTAGATTCCTCAGAGAGGGCACCACTTTATGTAACGGCCGACCCCTTTTACCCAGCCGGCAGCTACACCTCCAAGACCAGTGGCCTGGATAATTAACTGAGAAATAATCTAACTATCAAGCCGTACTTCTTACCAATTAAACTTTTCCCCCCACAATCGACGGTGAAAAATATGAGCACAAAAACAGGATGTAAAATTAAACAGATTATATGTATTAAGTAAAACAAGACATGCAAAAAATAGAAACATATATAAATACAAATATCCCTCCACCCCAGCAATAACAAAACACCACCAAATATATACAACAAAAACCCTCCCTTGTCCCTGTAACAAATAAACACACAACACGAAAACAACAATGAATGATAAACTGAAAATGAATGAGAACGTGAGTCCGGTAATAATGAAACTGTCCTGAAAGCGGATGACTGAATTAGTGATATTGAGTTGTTTGAATCTCCCCGGAAAAAATGGAACAGCCTCACCGTGAATCCTTGTGTGTATGGTGGATGATTAAGTCCTACCCCGGGGTCTTTCTTGGTGAGGTCCTTGAAATAAAATCCGGCAGATGGAAAAACAAACTGGATTGGCAAGCGCGATGTGGACAATAACTGGTACCGTTGGTTCGTGGTCGTGAATGAAAAATCTCCTCTCTCTTACTTCTCCTCCTGCTGGCTTAAATAATCCTGTGACGGCTGTGATTGAATGATTGTAAACAGGTGTTTTCCAGGTTTGTGGCTGTGGTCTCCTTCCATCATCCGTCCCCTTTTTACGGGGACGCCATAAACTGATGCACAAACAGTAAACGGGACAATGAAACGAGACGCACTCAGAACTGACATTTAAACACTATGTGGCCCCGCTACAAACTCATTTAGTGGAACACACACACTCCTGGCTCATTGTTAAGTTTTTCAGCACTCTGTTGCAGGTTTGGTGTAACTATTACTTGGCAATGGTACAAAAGAAACACCTCACTATTTTGATGAGGACTGTCTCACCTGACATGCACTCTGATCAGTACAGGAGTGACTAGAAACATTCAATGTGGGATAAACTAAAGTTGCCTGACTTGTTTTTTGATATGGTGCAACAAAGGGTAAACCGGTCTCTGATCTGAATTTGCCTTCAAGACCTGGGAGTGATATTTTCACGTCTCTCATTCTAATTCTTAAAACAGCATGAAATTAATGTCAATTTCAAAGCAAAATGCAGTCTATATTTTTGTCCATAACTAAACTTCATAAATACATCCTGTAAAATAACAAAAATTAAACATAATATTTAATAATACAAAATACTAATATTACTAGTTATCATGAAGTTCTACATCATCATTTTGTTTTAAAATTGTACTTTTAATCTGACTTTTGCATGTTTTCCTTAAAAATGCTGTTTATATTGCATAGTGGAGCTTTACTGGTCGGCACAATTCAAAATAGCTTATTATGTATTTCACAAGGTCTCTTTTAACTTGGTTGTGTCATCTATCAATCAGTCAAGCTTTTATATGCATTGTTGCGGTTTATCAAAATTGAATGGCTCATATATACCATTTCACATTTTCATGTGATTTCATAATTAAGTTTTTAATATCTCATTTTGGCACAAATGGTGCTCCATACACTCCTGCAAATCGAGATTGCCAGCCTAATTTAATTACTCCTGACTCTAATATTCTAATTTTCTTTCTGAATCGCAAGGGACACAAAACCAAATTTTATCACATGAGAAAGTTACAATGGTAGTGAGTGCATGTTAACTAGCAAAATATAAGCAGATATTAGGTAATGGCTCCCTCGAGTCTTTACAACACAATGGAGCTGACTAATTAGAAGACAATTTAGGTACAGTAAAAATATATTGCAAAACAATGAAAGTTGAGATGAAAGCCCTGTCTTGTGTTCTTGATTTTCAGAATAGTATATTCTGGAACAGTTGTATCATTACTCGCTCCTTTTGGCCCATTTTGAAAAACTATGGTCTACTCTGTAGATATCACCATGAGTAAAGAAGCTAATTTACAACTTTTTCTGCATGTGTGCATAGTGGTTTTAATGTACTGTAATGGACAGCCGGGTTCCATGCCCGGCAGGGATGCCCCTGCTGCATCTGTTCCGGGGGAGCAGCCATGGACAGTTCAATACCTCCCCCGGGACGCTTGGTGGCAGCCTCCCTGGCAGACAATGATTCCCCAACCCGGCCCATGGCTCCATGGGAGATGGAGTCCTCCACAGCCTGGTTGGAGGTTCGGATGGCCGCTAGGGGGAGCTGCATGGAGTCAGCAGCCTGGCTGGTTGTATCTTCAGCCCCACCCGGAAGTGCAGTTAGGACCAGGTGGTCAAGCACCTGGAACGCTTCCGGATGGGATATAAAAAGGGCCAGGCACCACCACTCAAGACAGCCAGAGTCAGGAGGAGGAGGACTAAGCCTGAGGAGGAGTGGTGGTGCCAGAAGGATTGTTGTAGAGATTGTGAGTGTTTTTGGGACTGTGTTGGGCTGGTGGGACACGGGGAAGGCATGCCCCACGGCTGAAGACAAATAAAAAAGTGTTTTATTTAAGTACGTGCCTCTGCCTCAGTCTGTGCCAGGTCGGGCGCTATATAGCGCCTGTCACAGTACATATTTAATTTGTATATTTTCTATTTTTAATAAAATACATGGGTTTTTGTAGGATCACTATATCCTTATTGTTTTATTTTTTGACCGCTTGCAGTTTGGAGTTTGTTGAATGGCCTACCTGGACCCTCCCTGGCTGTGACCCTGACTAGACAGATAGATTTTGGACCTGAAAAGATGTGATAGGGTTTTGCTTTATTGCTAATACAGGGAAAGCTAATACTACACAAAAGCACATCAGCATCATTGTGTTTACTTTGAATTTACTTGGTTTATTAATTTAATTTGATTTCATTTCCAATGTACCGTGCAGATCTTAAATGAAAAACTGTATATATCTGTGAAGTATGGTTTAGTGTGGAGAAGTATGGAGAAGCTGGTATTGAGCTGTCAGACTTAGTGTGTACTCACATTGGCAATTCGCTCTGTGCCCGAGAACATTTGTCCGCATGTAATCCCACAAAGTGTAGTTTGTTTGACTAGTGTGATCTCTCTGTGCTGGGCCAACCATACCATGCCCTGGTCCACTTGGAAGAGGTTGGCCCCAAGCACAGTTCAGTAGCATTCAGGAACAGTGTGATTGCTAAACGTGCTTGAGCATGGAAAACAGACATGACGTCAATGATGAGACAAGTCAGATAGTGTAATTCTCATTTCAATCAATATCTTTCGAGTTAAAAACAGGTTTTTTTTTTCTCACCTTACACATGAATGTGAAGCTGCAGATTCCTCCCTTAACATCATTTTTGCTTTTTGCGTAAAAAGACGTGCAGCACGATTAACAGCAAAATGCTGTGCTGCACACTCAATAAATCCAAAAGAGGGTAGAAGGTTATCCTGCACTGCACAACTCCACAACAACCACAAAATAAGTAAAATCATTTTGACATGCATGCTGTCACACCATGTTTGGATCTTGTTTTGGCTTTACTTAAAGTTGCATGGTCATGACGAAAGCGTGGCCAGGCCCAGAACATTAAGCGCCATATGAGTGCAGGCCAGTGGGGGAGTAGGCAGGGGGAACAATTGTGCTTCGGCATGGTACGGAATAAATGTGCCTAGTGTGAATACACCCTGAAGATGTTTATTTAAAACCCAGTTAACAAAACTTTAACACATGTAAAGCTATATTGAGGCAGAATAGCGATATGACCCAGTGTCGAGTGGCACAAGATCATAACTGTGCTTGCATTTACCAATGGTATCAAACTAAGGCATGCATGATCAGGAAAGTGAAAGTTAAACCCAAACGTCAGCGACAAAGCAGGGATGAGTTTCCTGAAATTGATGACTCTTCAAAGTTAACAAGCAACTTTACATGAATGTTTGTCTCCCAAAACCGCTATTATTCAGGCACTTTACGATGGGATATAAAGTACTACTTTGTTAACACCACCTCTGAAGTTACCTGCAATAAAACATACTGTAAATCAACCGAAGAGCAATCGTTTGTGAAGACTTTCATTATATGGTGTTGTTTCTGATCCTTCGATGCATTCTTAAAAATAAAGGTACTAGCATTGTTTTTCAAAGTAATTCCATAAGGGAACTATTTTTGGTTCCCAAAAGACCCATCCATTTGAAGGTTCTGGAACGAGCCTTTATTTATTTAGATCTGTTACAGACTCCATTAAGTAAATCACCATGAATAGAGGGCAACAGATTTCTGAAATACCAATGGGTCATGATTTTAAAAGAACTCTTGCTGCATACAATAACATTGGCTAAGTCCTGGTTTTCTTAATCTGTTAATGTCCTTCTAGGTAACCTGCCATACCTTTTAAGATTTAATTTTTTTCACATATTAGGAAGTTTTTCAAAGCAAAAAGAATCAAGTTCATATGCAAGTTAATCCTTCCCAAAATTAAATGGGGCTTTGTCACGCAATAGTTCTGCAAAGAACCATGAAATACCATTAAAGAAACATTTTTTTAAGATTGGAGGGCGAAATAAATTTATGAAGTTAAATATGACATTTATTTAATAACCAATTAAATCAGTTGAATTTAATAGCAAAAAGCAGGATGCCTATATTCTTTCTAAGATGACCACAAAAGATATGACAGACACACAGTAAAGGAAAACCACACTTTTCTAAAGAAGTGCTTGCTCTTCTTTAGATGATAACAGAGTGCTGTTGTTTACTAAGGCTCGCGACATCCTTTACAAAAGCAAGAAAAACACATGGGATAAGACTGTAAAGAGAATAAACCTACACATCCTGACCTCACCTTATTCTCTTTTTGGACACATAGAAAATTACTTGCGATGGCAATTTGTAAGGTGTTTGTGTATATCATTGATTTTTATAATCTGTAATTTTTCAACAATTCTTAAATGAAACAAATCCTATTATGTATTTAATATTCCACACCCCTTTAGATATATTTATTTCTCAAATATATAGGGCTTTAAAATAGAAACTAGTGAACAAAGTAACTGTATAAAAGCAGTAGTGATGGTGTCCTGCCTAGTATTCTCACAGCACATCAATGGCAAGCCTGCAAAGTCACAAATGATTCTATCTCGTGCATCAATAGCGAGTGGTCCTTTTGAAGAGGGTGAGATACCCAAAGTGGCTGTGTAAAAGAGTGAGAATCCATTCACACTTGGTGTAAGCTCTGTAATGTGTGATGAGGGGAAGACCTATAGTCCAACTTAGCAAAGCATCTTGTGATGCAGAGACCCATAATAGAATTGTTTGGCAATTCTGAAGAGTTGCTAAAGATTTTTAAGGCTGAGATCTGGGATTCTGAAATGCATGTTGTGGCATTAGTACAGAAAAAGAAGACAGCCAAGAGATTACTACTTTTGCAGCTCCATTACTGCTTCTCTAATTGCTAAAGTTCTTTGGCACGCATACACAGTTGCTAGTGGAGCTTCTGGCTTATGGAACTGAGGAAAATAGTGGTAGATCAAGTTGCCACTGGCCTCAGATCAGCAGTGTCCAGCTGGGCCAGTGGTGAGACTATCTAGGCAAGGGATGAGGCAGGTTATAGCAGCATTACAGAGCAGCTGTACAGGGAAGGTCTCAAAGCTGAACTCCTGGACCTGGAATACTGTTTGCAGGGTCAGTTTAGGGAAGGAAAACAGTTAAGACTCCATTGTGTCTACAGTTTCACATAAGATTTGTCTACCTGGATTTGTCTATGGACAGATTACTACACAAAAGTGCAGCCTTAATAAGCCTGTCTGCTGCAACACCCAACACCCAGGCTGTGCCATCTGACAACAAAGTGCTCCAAACCCCCCTCTGATGTGTCTTTGTCATTGACTGCATGACCGCTGCAGAAACAAAGGCCACCTTGTTGTCATGAAGAGTTTGTATGCCGCTGCAAGGAGCTGGAAGTAGTTATTAGGGCAAGGACTTCAAAGAGAGGACTATGTAAAGGTGCAGACAAGTCGCATCAGCCTGGGGTTGAGTCACTACCGCTAAGAGCTAGCATTCCATCAAGTAAATGAGTAGCTTCAGAGCCAGCTGCAAGGGAGCCTATACGAATAGCAGCCTGCAATGTCTCAAATTAATTACATTTAGTGCAGCAACAGCAAGTTCCTCTTTTAAGGATGGCAAACTACCCAAAGGTGATGTAATAAAGTGAGAATCCTTTGGCACAGGTACTGCTATTACAGAATTTTTATTTAATATATAATCTTTACAAATTTTTGTGATAGTAAATTAAACATAAGGAAAAGGACTGAAGATAACTTGAGCTTGAGATAGCTTGAGCATGTGAGGTAAGCCTCATCTTAGAGAAACCACCAGCTTGATTTCCCAAGCTTAAAATGAGGTAAATGAGTAACGAACACCCCCCTGGAAAGTGAGGATAAACTAATGGGAAAGCCCAATGAATCTTCCTAGGAAGCGGCCCTAAGTCAAGGACTCCCCTTTCAGTGAGGTGACATTCAGGTAAATTGGACAGTCTACAGTCTAAAAATGCTGATGGCACCAGATGATTGGATGAAATAATATAGCTATGCATATTAAGAGTCAGATGACATAATGTATTAGATGAGGTAATGGTAGTAGAAAAGCATAAAAGCAAGTGAACTGTTTAATTAATTGCTCACTTCATGGACTGAGACATTTATGCACATCTATGTGCAAATAAAGAATTGTCCTATATTCTCATCTAGTCTCCGTGAACAAATTCTTTAAAATGAGGCCAATACTGGATTTTTCTGAGGAAATGAAAGTTGTCTTTTTTCTTGAGAAAGATGGTAATTTCTTATCAGAAAAGTATGCACAATTGCTTTTTTCCCCACACACATCTCTCCTTTATTTATTCTTTTAAAAGAGTGGTCCCAAAGATCAGTCCTGGGAGTCATCTGTGACTATGGACTTTTTATTACAGCCAAATGTTCAATTAGTGTGTCATTAACTAATCTCACTGTTTAGTGAGCTCACCTTTTTAAATGACTTATTCTAAGTTCTGTAATACTTGTCAAAACTTTAAATGCTTAATTTTCTTTACCTGTTTTGTTTTTAATCCACCAATTTCAACAGTGCTTGCTCCTTTTGTTGTATTCAAATGTTGACATTAAATGCTAAAGGGGAGCAATGTCTATTGTATGCTATACTCACTTGTTTGCTCATTTGTGTTTTTTTAATTAGCAGACAAATGAAAGTGAGTAAATTTAGTTGCTCTCTTTTAGCGTCCAGTATTGTTTGTACCTGAGTCAGCACTGCTCACTGCTAATCATCCATTCATTCTACAGAAACTAGTAAATTAAAAAGAATAGGACACAAGATTTGTAATCATTTAAAGCGATGGCAAAGAATGAAAATATTACAAACTTCTTAGAAATATTTGTAAGTCAGATAACCAAACAATCTGATCAATTTAAAGCAACAATGACAGACTGATTGCGAAACTTTTTGAAATAAAAACCTGCAATCATGTATTGTAGGTCCTTCAGGGACTGAGCTTGATAGCTACTGGTTTAAAACAATCAAAGAAGCTATTTCACGACCATCAGACAAAGGATTTGAACCAGCTCTACTTGTCCATCGCAGGTCACACTCACTCCAGCCGACCAATAACAGCAAGTGCTAAATACCTGTGATTGAGTAGAAAACCATTTGACCCTGAATGCCCTGAGTGGACTTTTATCAAGAATGTGCAAAGTGTACACATTGACCAGATGGATAATTAAATTCAGGACCCTGGAGCTGTGAGGTAGCCTTGCTAAGCCATTGCTCCACAGACAGCACAAACAGTAGGGGAGTGTGGCATACTGGCCAAGGCTGTGGACCTTGAATTAAAAGGTAGTTGGTTCAGCTTCTATATCTGCCTCACTTTGTGACCCAGAGCAAGTCACTTAACCTGTCTGTGCTAAAGCTGAATGTCACTTTGGCTAAAGGTATCAGCTAAATGTACAGTAACTATTAAATTGGTAATAATCAATCCATAACATAACATTTTCTGTTCCACTTAATTTAGTTCAGGGTTATTAGAGACCATAGCTGTGGTAAGTTGTGCCACAAGGTGTTTTATTGAGTTAATTTATTAATTGGTTTTAACGATTTTAAGCATGGCCCAGTGGCTTAACCGCAGACAAGCGATGCACACTTAAAAGCATTCAGTTACTTATGAGGCAGAGACACAAGTAATTAACTAGTGGTAGCTGGGGTTGTCAAGAGAATTAAAGGAGGACTGTTGTGGTGGCAGAGAGAAGAAAAAAAAATCCAAAAGAGAGGGAAATTGCTCATGAGGAGAACAGTTGAGGAGGTATTTGTTGGTGAGGACAGGATGTGCAGCCTCGGTGCTATGAAGTGACTTGAAAGGGAACAATGGCTGATGTGGAAGTTTTGGGAAGTGGTGAGTTTGAGTCTGTTGAATAATTTAATGAGAGCAGAAAAGAATGAAAGGACACCACTGGAACTGTGCACAGAGAGAAGAGGATCCAAAGCGTGGTGGCCTTCATGTTAAGGCGAAGCATCCTGGGGGAAGCTGCGGTGACCAATGGAGGTGGCAGATCTGAAACTGTGGTGACTGATGGAGGAAGCAGTTCAGGTCTGTGGTGATCAGCTGAGGTGGCAGATAGGGGATGCGGTAGGCTGCACTAAAGGGGATCAATACTGACCTAATGGCAGATTTTATAATATTTGTTTATTTGCACACTATAACACTGTTTGGTTTTTATGGCACATATTTTAAAGATGTATTTATTAACTTATTTATTTGAAGATACACTGTTTTGCACATTTCTGGAGTAATTTAATTCCTTGTATTTAACTGAGGACAACCAGCTTACACCTCTTATTGCTGATGATATTTTATTGCTGGATGAGTTTAATCAGACTGAGTGGAAAAAGCAGGAGGAGGACTGGATATTTTTGTGAATGTGCAATGGTGAAAAAGGGAGCACAGTGTAATTAAAACTAAATATGTGATCCAGGGATTTTATTGTGGACTGATTTTTATCCATATCACTGCCGGGGAAAGTAAGTTGCATCATCATGGCTGACTCAGCAACAGATATGATTCACTCTGTACCAATATCTTTTTGATGAAGAAATCTTAATGCTTGTAACGTCAAACAACAAATCAGGTGTCTTTTAGGCCTGTTCCATTTGTGACAGTGCTATATCCAAATATTAATGCCTTTAAATATAAACCTCTGTCACAATCCGAGCAGGTCTTACCTCATCTTACTGCCACCTACATGCCTGTATTAACAGTAGCAGCTCTTGTTATCAAACCCAGACGGTTTTATGTGTGTTGGGGGGGTTGTTGTTTCTATCTATTTATCTATCTACAGTGGGGCAAAAAAGTATTTAGTCAGCCACCAATTGTGCAAGTTCTCCCACTTAAAAAGATGAGATAGGCCTGTAATTTTCATCATAGGTATAGATTTCTTTACACCAAGCTGCTTACCTATTGCACTTTCAGTCTTCCCAGCCTGGTGCAGGTCTACAATTTTGTTTCTGGTGTCCTTTGACAGCTCTTTGTCTTGGCCATAGTGGAGTTTGGAGTGTGACTGTTTGAGGTTGTGGACAGGTGTCTTTTATATTGATAACGAGTTCAAACAGGTGGCATTAATACAGGTAACGAGTGGAGGACAGAGGAGCCTCTTACAGAAGAAGTTACAGGTCTGTGAGAGCCAGAAATCTTGCTTGTTTGTAGGTGACCAAATACTTATTTTCCACCATAATTTGCAAATAAATTCTTTAAAAATCAGACAATATGATTTTCTGGATCTTTTTTCTCATTTTGTCTCTCATAGTTGAGGTATACCTATGATGAAAATTACAGGCCTCTCTCATCTTTTTAAGCTGGAGAACTTGCACAATTGGTGGCTGACTAAATACTTTTTTACCCCACTGTATCTATCTAACTCTGCTGTTGCTTTTGCAGAGTAAGTCTGCCTTTTCTGTTCACTTGCCCTGGTCCATTCTCAGTTCATGGCTATCGATGCCAAAAAAATGGGGTGTGCCCTTGGCTGCAAAAGGTCCCAGGGCATCATAATAGACTATTCTACATATTTATTGTATATGAAGAGCCAAGCCTGGATTGGGGTGCCAGTGCAATGCAGGCCACACTTACTTACACATCTAACATGCATAAATTGGATGTACATACTGTGTACGGAGAGCAGTAAAGATATATGTGGTAATTGGGGAAACAACAATTACCAGTGTCTGCAAGTAAATGCTTAATCAATTTTTTAAATTTCCTTTATGATACAGTGTCTTTTTTTAAAGAAAATTAGGGGGCTCTGCCCCCTGCTTACTTTGCTCGCCCACCCCCGGGTTTGGTTAACCAGTGTGACAGGGGCGCTGTCGCACCTCCAAACCCGCAGACAATATGCCAAAACACCAGGTAAAAAGTCCCAATAATGAATTTATTAATATAATAATGTGCACAAAGCACCTCCACCTCCACTATACACAATAAATAATCAATAACACAAGTAACACCAATACAATCCTCCTCTCTTACCCAGCAGCACTGTCACACTCCCTCCCAACTCCGGCTCTGCTTGCTGGGTGTCAACCAGTCCTTTAAATAGTCCTTGACCCGGAAGTGCTCCTGTTCTTCTGTCCATGTGATTCCATAGCACTTCCGGGTCAGACGAAGACTTGTGTTTTTCTTCAGCTTGGAAGTACTTCTATTTCTCCATCCTTGTGACTGGGGAGTACTTCCGGGCTACTGGGAAAATAGAAATCCCAGCGTTTCCCTGCAGCATCCCACAATGATACCCATGGCACCCAGCAGGGCTGTGAAGCCGAACTCCATGGTGCCCTGCGGGAATCCGGGGCACCTCCATGCTGCAGGGAAGACACCATCTAGCATCTTGGATGTATCGGCCGGGATTAGCTACCGGCCGTCCATCACACCAGATATTCAATTTAAAGAGATTGTTATTTTCATGGGAATTGTTACATATGCATTATTTTCACTTTTACTTTAAAAGATAGATAGATAGATAGATACTTTATTAATCCCAATGGGAAATTCACATTCTTCAGCAGCAGCATACTGATACAATAAATAATATTAAATTAAAGAATGATAATAATACAGGTGAAAAAAAAAAAAAAACAGACAATAACTATGTATAATGTTAAATATTAACGTTTACCCCCCCTGGTGGAATTAAAGAGTCGCATAGTTTGGGGGAGGAACGATCTCCTCAATCTGTCTGTGGAGCAGGACAGTGACAGCAGTCTGAGTAAAAACAAAATTTGGAATTAATTATTCTTGAAGATCGCATTGAATTTTGATTCCGTGTTTGGACTTACATTGTGACAACGCAACGCATAACTGCCTGTAAGTGAATATGTTTCTTTCTCTGTAATAAATAAAACGACTTTTTTAAATGTTTGTCCATGCTCTTTCTTCTTCGCTTAGTCGTTGACGTGTCATCTAGAACGTATAAAATTTATTGTCCTGATAAAATTTGTAAGAGCTTAGAGCATTCACACGACTGAGGTTAGATGACTGTGGTCTTGTTTGAAAATAGTTGTTAAGTATGGCGTGACTTGAAAGAATCTCATGTTAAAAGTCTCCATATTATAAGACTTCATACCGTGCCAACGTTTTTGGAATCCTTTTAATTCTCGCTGGCTACATGAATTAGACGATCTACAAGTCTCCGACTTAAAGTTTAAATCCGAACAATATATTCAATCTCTTTTCACTGTTCCGTTATTTCACCGAGTAATAATTTCTGTTTGTTTGTGCTAATTCGATCTTTACTATCCTTTTTTTGAGACTTTTGAATTTTCGTACTTCCATTATCTCTAACCTGCTCTGCATGTGTACCGCGCCAACATTTTTTAATTCTTTACAACGTTCTACTTTTATTTCCAGCCCCAGGTGTGGTTAAATCTCTTCGCACAAAGACTCATCTCGTGAGACGTGT
The DNA here is from genome assembly GCF_900747795.2 of Erpetoichthys calabaricus. Classification (NCBI taxonomy): domain Eukaryota; kingdom Metazoa; phylum Chordata; class Cladistia; order Polypteriformes; family Polypteridae; genus Erpetoichthys; species Erpetoichthys calabaricus. The sequence goes on from NC_041402.2 coordinate 91,502,261, forward strand.
AAGTGTCTCTTCGAGAATATCACGTCTTGTTTCCTTCCAAGGTTTTTTTTCATAATAGAGAGATGCTACAGATTTATCAGAATTAAAACTTGCTTCCAGGTACCAAAGATGACTCATTATCTGCATTTATAAAATTAGACTGGTTCCTTGATGGGTCATAAGATCTGTAAGATTAAGACATAATGAGTAATCAACTAGTGATGCAAATCATATGACCGTAGTCAAGAATAACTAAGAAATAAGCTTTTAAAAATGGGAAAGGGCATTTCTACTTGTGCTCACAGTCACATTGTTAGAATAACTAGAGCTATGTCCTAACAGCAGGAAATTCTAAATTATTATTAAACAAGAGGAAAAAAAAAACAATTGTAGCTGTCACTGAAAGTTTTTTTTTCCTCTGTGTATATGTTTCCAGTTTCCTCTTTACTGGTACAGTGTGCCTGCTATTCTGAAAGGCTGGTTTGACCGTGTTCTCACACAAGGATTTGCTTATACATTTGAAATGCTCCATGACAATGGACCTTTTAAGGTAAGTACTTCTTTGAGTAAGCAGTATGCACAGCAAAGTGTTATACATTACATATGAATAGAAATTGATGTTGTTTGAAAGTTAATAAACAGCTATAAGTCTTTTGATATCTATTCTTCCATTTATCCTTCAATTTATTATACTGGTATAATCCAGTAATTGTGTTAGGTGGAGCAAGAGTTAAGGCAGTAAACCAACCCTTGGTAGGCACAGTTCCATTGGAAGGCACACCCATACTTAAAAACTGTAGTATCCAGAAGAAAACCCAATGTAAAAAGATGGCCAGAAAAAGTAAACCCCACAAAGAGATCGAACCAGCTGGGAACTAAAATCAGTATCTTTAGATACTGTACATGTTGAAAATTTACACTTATTGGTCACAAACAAATTGAAATTTCTATGCTGTATCAATAGTTCCTTTTTTTTGGATTTACGAGCAGTTGATTTCTTTGGCTATGTTTTGCTCTGCTAGGTCACTTAGTCCAACATTGTAATTAAATTGTATGTTCTTACTAGGAATAGGACTAGGAATAACTCTAGTCATCCCTATAAACTATAGCTACATACAGTACATTTAAAATCATATCTGATGCTGTTGTAAAATTGAAGTTTTCCTGCTAGTCATGAATGTACTACACAACCGCTCGTTTCCTGTACAAGTCATAGAAGAAAGTGTGATACCCACATTGAGATTCTACTCCAAAAATACAATTCTACTGTCCTGCCTCAAGACTTGCTTTCAGGTGTTTTGGTCCAGCTGGCATCCATCCATCCATCCATTTTCCAACCCGCTGAATCCGAACACAGGGTCACGGGGGTCTGCTGGAGCCAATCCCAGCCAACACAAGGCAGGAACCAGTCCTGGGCAGGGTGCCAACCCACCGCAGGACACACACAAACACACCCATACCCACACACCAAGCACATACTAGGGCCAATTTAGGATTGCCAATCCACCTAACCTGCATGTCTTTGGACTGTGGGAGGAAACTGGAGCGCCCGGAGGAAACCCACGCAGACACGGGGAGAACATGTGGGAATCGAACCCAGGTCTCCTAACTGCGAGGCAGCAGCGCTACCACTGCGCCACCGTGCCGCCCAGCTGGTATCCAGTCTATGGTTAATTTCTGCCTGGCAAGAGTTTCTGCCTGAATAGGTCTCAGCTCATTTTAATTCAGTACTATATCAAGCAAGTTTCAGAAAGCACATGAAAAGACAAAACTTGACAAGGTATCATGAAGCTATAACAGCAAAATTATAAAAAATAACATTAAAATATAATTTATTTTGTATAGGTATGTAAAACATAAAAGAGAAATAGTATCATTGGTTAGTACCCCAGTCACTTATCTTCCTTATATCCACATAACTTTTGAGTTTGAGTACTTCACCATCCACCATATGTCACAAAGGTTCTTATTCTTTGTTAACTGGTTCTTGGCTTGCATGCAATTTTAATGTAATAAGGGTGGGGTGGGTCAATATTTTTGTTCAGAGAATAGATGTCTGTTGTCTAATAATAATAGAGATTTATATCATTACTTGGATGGGAGACCAACAGGGAAAGCTTGGTTTGCTGCTGGAAGAGGGTTTGGGGAGTTTACCGGAGGTCTTTGTGTAGATTCCAATGCCCCAGTGCTGTGACGGGGGCTCTATCTATGCTAACAAAATGGTGCCATTCTTCAGATGAGATGGAAAACCCATTGTGTATGTAAAGCACTCCGAGTAGTTATAAAAGCTCTATATAAATGTATTTAATTATTATTATTATTATTATTAGACTTGTAGTTATATTTAAAACCACTTTAAATATAAAGTTATATTTTATTACTAGTTAAAATTAATACTAAGTTGGTATTAATAAAAACATATTGGCAGCTTTTACTGAGTCTTGATTATTTAAAAAATGTAATTATATTATTTTTATGTGTACTCTACTTAAAAAGAGAGCAGTTGCTTGGCTGCACTGTCAGATGCTCGCCTGTGTATGTCTAATCACAAACTTTCTTTTTCAGAATAAAAAAGCAATGTTGTCATTTACCACTGGTGGCCTGAAGTCTGCGTACACTCCTAAAGGATTAAATGGTGATATTAATATCATTCTGTGGCCAATTCAGGTATGAAAATTCTGCAATTTTATGTTGTATTTCTTCTTTTAGTTATATATGAAAACTATTTTAAGGATAATAAATCATGGAGTACAATTTCACATCTTTTATAAAAATATTGCAATTAATTCTACATTCATTACAGTTCATTCTACACATGCATTTAGAGTACTGGCCATAAATACAACGTCAAATCAAACATTATACAAAATTAAGAATTTGTATTTTTATATATAAGGCAATGAGCACATACTGTATGTGCTCCACTTCATACTTTTTTTTAATCTTACTTCGCAAGGAGCCTCCCTGAGCACCCCTAAACCTATTCCCCCAAACCTATGCCACTATCAATATAACAAATGCAGTGTCCCCTCTCTGTCCTACAGCAACACTTTCTCACACCAATTATCTCCGTCTACCCAGCCTTTCAGACTTTTTCTTCAAGTTTTCCTAAAACAGCTTGGACTGCCATACCCAAATTAGGGAACATTAAACCCACCATCCTCACTCTAAATATTTAAAGAACTTTCAAGACTTCATAATGCAGTGATAGACAAAATATCAGAAACATCACACAAAAAGGAGTTCAAAGTAAATAAATCACAGTATGTCAGGTATAAAATAGGTCTGACAGCTACCACTTTGGAATGTGACATTCACACAGTTGAAAATTATGACAAGGCCGCATAAGCCATTTGTATCTAAGTCTAATGCACAAAGATGCATAGCCCAGGGTGAGAAGCACAAAACCTGGAACCCTGAACAGTAAAGAATGTAATGAATTATTATTATTATAAAGAAAGTAATATGGTCTGATGACTGTTCTTTCACCCTATCTCCTACCTCTACATATAGATTTACATTTGGAGAAGGCCAAAGGATGCCTTAAACACACAATGTCTGTAGTCAACTATTAAACATGGTGAGGGATCTGTAATGGTTTGGACTGGAATCTTATGGGAGTCATTAGGTTTCGCTAATTGTTCTGCATGATTGCAAAGTGGAGAAGAAATATGAAACAATTTTATAGGACCAGATGAACTCAACGTTGCAAACATGTTTCTGTCATTATGTTTCCCTATTGCATAATATTAAGGTTCCCATGCCTACACTGAGCTGATGCTTTCAGAATTATACAGCTCTGGAGAACATTTCCAAAAGTCCCCGTTTTCGGGGAATAGAAATACTGGGGCAGTGTGGACAAAAGTCGAAAACAGAGACTAATGTCTGCTTTTGTTAAATGAAACTATAGTAGTGCAGAAGTAGCCAGAGACAACAAGCCCACAAGTACAAGTGGTCAAAGTGAAGTTCTTGTATAAAGCTGCTGAAGTCACTTTCTATGGCAGGATGAGGAATTCAACAGTGCTGAAGGACCTCTAAATTAGAACTTCCAGTTCTCCTAGTTTAAAGATGCCCATAAAGGTGGTTTTGGCATGTAGTTAGGATGCTTCCAGATACCCATTTGATGTTCGATTGTTTTCTAGCAGTCTCATGTTCACGGCAGTCTTGTGACATAGTGTGTGTGCATTTAAATGGCAAAGCAAACATTATTGGTTCTCAGTCATGGATGCTACAATTTCAGTGTCTTGCCTCTGAATTTCTTGGTACCAGTGGCAGGCTTGCGGTCATTTTACCATTTGGCATGGGGAAATAATGCTACTTTGTGGCTAATGGCTGATTGTAGTTTGTTTATAAGATGCTGACACTGAGATAGATCACACCCATATTGCTCTTATTTTATAAACTTTGCCCAATCGTGAAACTTAGCACAATCTGTTTTTAATAATTATATAGAATGCATCCTTGTAAACATGTTATAGTAAAGTTACATTAGTAAACATCTCTCTAATCCATCCAATATTTCTGATCATTTGTCTAATGACTCGCTGTGATTGTGACTGCTTTTTTTATCTTTAGCCAAGTCAGATTTGTTTGCTTTTAGTTTTGTTTTTGTGTAGTAATTGTTTTGTGTAGTTGTTTGTCAAAATGCTTTTTTATTTACTTGAGCTTCTGTAAAAACCCAAATTTCACCCTTAGATTGATTGATTTGAACTATCTATCATTACAACATTATATCAGATAGAAAGAACCAAAGGGTAGCCCAGGGACATAATGAAGCTTGCCAAGTACAATGCATTGCATTGTCATTCTCTCTTAGCATACTTTACTGTGCTGGTCTAAAGCATTTCATATAAATGTATTAAATACAAGAGGGTTCAAAACTGAGAGAGGGCAAGGTTCTAACACTGTCCCTTGGACATGCTTAAATCTCCAAATATGTGCAGAGTTATATAAATTACTTGATGACTACATACATTTTTAGTGTTCACAGTATCTTACAAAAACATCTTCAGTTTTAGCAAATGGATGGCAGGAGTGTTACTAAAGTTTATACTAGGTTGGTGGAGTTGCTTTAATGGCTTATTGTGTTCATCATTCACATGTTAGAGTAGATCTTCCTTTCCTCTATTTGGTCTTACACGGAGAACAATTGTATCATTGAGTAAATGCACTTGGCCATCTTAGATAAAATCAAAATAAAAAAATCCTTACAGAGTCCTATGTAAAGGAAGGCAGTGGGGAATAAGACTCCCATCTTGGTAGAGGGCAGCATGAGATTCTACTATATAGTGCATGGGTTGCTGTGTGCCACTGTGGAGGACAGCCTGTCTGAGCTTCACCTGGCGTCTAGGCGGAACTCATGGCACCAGTGATGTAGCTAGAATTTGATGGGTCCCAGTGCAAAAAATATATTTGACCCCTCATATGAAAGTAAACTAAAATTCTATTAAAAATGACCACCATCAATGACATACAGCAAGCATTTCAGTTACATAAGATCAGTAGCCATAATTAAGCTGTATGGTGCCATGGGAATGAAAACACCATCAATCTGTTATTTTTCTCATATCTCGTAGGCTAGTATGTTAATGATAAAGCCTTGTGAAATAACTACCGTGCAGTCACTGTGGGCCCATTGGGGATGAACTGCCTTGAGTTACACCACTGTGTGGAGCAGTGGTGCAGGAACATCTGAACTTGGCAGAGAGCTCTAGGTATATGTCTCCCCAGAGTTCCTTCATGACATCAGGGATGCTAGAAGTGATTCTCATGAGATACACAGAATTAGTCTAAGGCCAGAGTTTAAAAGCCCCTTCTGGACATAATGTAGATGAGCTTGTGGCGAGAAATTAACAAAAGCTCATTTGATGGAAAGAATAGAGGTCAGGGTGTGTAGAAGGAGTGCCAATGTAAGGAAGATAGCAAGGAGTCAATTTTTTTTTTAACTAGTAAAGTAGACCAGCATTGTGTAAGGTGGTGTACTGACATCTCCAGTCTTAATTGTTTTCCTTTTCTTTTGTACTTTGTATACTCCCTGTGTAAGTAATACTGTATTACCAGTTTACTGCTGTAGTACTAGGGTGTTGTACCATGTTAGCCATTATGAATGTAGTGAGAAGTCAAGCAAAATGACACCTTTTATTGGCTAAATAAAAAGATTACAATATGCAAGCTTATAAGGCAACTCAGTTACATCTTGCCTGAAGAAGGGGCCCGAGTTGCCTCGAAAGTTGACTCTCTCACTAGAGTTTACTGCTGTAAAACCTTTTCTCCCTTTATGTTTTTGCCTCTTTATTTTTTATGTTATGGCATAAGAGAGCCCTCTGCTGTTCACAATAAATAGAAGGACAAAATTAATAAAATCAAGAGTCCTGTTTAGAAGTTGATTTGCAATTTTCTTTGTAAGATATTTAGAACGTATCACTAGTATTCCTTAAAGAGTTACTTTTGCTTACCACTTTATCTTCCCAATCTGAAGTTTGGGTTGTATCAAAGTTTGACATCTGATTAAAAAAAATCTCTGTTATCCATCCATTATCCAACTCGCTTAATGCTAATGCAGGGTCACGGGGGTCTGCTGGAGCCAGTCCCAGCCAACACAGTGTGCAAGGCAGGACCCAATCCCGGGCACGGCGCCAACCCACCGCAGGACACACACACACACACACGCACACACACCCACACACACACTAGGGCCAGTTTAGAATCACCAATCCACCTAACCTGCATGACTTTGGACTGTGGGAGGAAACCAGAGTGCCAGGAGGAAGCCCACACAGACATGGGGAGAACATGCAAACTCCACGCAGGGAGGACCCGGGAAGCAAAACCGGGTACCCTGACTACGAGGCAGCAGCGCTACCACTGCGCCACTGTGCCACCCATCTCTGTTATGTAGTAAAATAAATAAATAAATAAATAAATAAAGCCTATTTTTAGAGAATAATGTGTGAATTGCATGGTAGCTCTTTTTAAATGAAATGCTATATATACTTAAAAGAAATCTTCTTAGTTCTACTCTTTGCTTCTTTTGTTCTTCCCACTGTTGGTCTATGCAGTATTGCCTAAGCTAAGGATCGGACAGTAAATAGCAAATGTGCAAGTTCAGTCTTTTAGCGCTGAGCGAGTCACTGTGTCAGTTAATATGCCATGTGTGCCCAACTTGTAAAGTGCTTTAGAACGGGTTCACTGTGGGAAGGCAATATATAACATAAACCTTTATTGAGTTGTCTGTCTATCAATGTCAAGTTTTGCAGTGTGACTGGGACATTGTAATGAGTTATCAGAGTGGACACATCACCACATATATAACAGATCCAACATTTGTTTTGCCATGTTTTTGGAGCACTTACCTAGTGGATGGATGACCAGTGTTTCTGATAGAAATTGAAACCATTTTTTTATCAACTTCTTCTTCTTCTTTCGGCTGCTCCCGTTAGGGGTTGCCACAGCGGATCAGCTTCTTCCATATCTTTCTGTCCTCTGCATTTTGTTCTGTTACACCCATCACTTGCAAGTCCTCTCTCACCACACTCATAAACCTTCTCTTAGGCCCTCCTCTTTTTCTTTTGCCTGGCAGCTCTATCCTTAGCATCCTTCTCCCAATATACTCAGCATCTCTCCGCTGCACATGTCCAAACCAACACAATCTCGCCTCTCTGACTTTGTCTCCCAACCGTCCAACTTGAGCTGACCCTTTGATGTACTCATTTCTAATCCTGTCCATCCTCGTCACACCCAATGCAAATCTTAGCATCTTTAACTCTGCTACCTCCAGCTCTGTCTCCTGCTTTCTGGTCAGTGCCACCGTCTCCAACCCATATAACATAGCTAGTCTCAATACCATCCTGTAGACCAGGCATGCGCAACCTTTCCGCTATTGACGGCCGCACTACAGACTTTTTACTGTAATAACGGCCGCACTACAGACTTTTTACTTTAATAACGGCCGCCAGTAAGTCCAAGTAAACTTAATAATGTTTTATGATTTATGTAAAAATTTACAGATTACACATTAAAACAGAGTATGATATATCTGACAATATTCAATTTACTGGTCTACATATGTAAAAAAATGTCTACGAAACGTCATATAGGACAAAAAACCTTTACAGCAATTGTTTCAGGAAGTTTGGAAAACATCGCCATTAATGGCTTCCTTGCTCTTGCATGTTTGCAGACAGACTTGCAAAGTCAGGGGACTCGCTGGAGACCATTAGCCGTATTCCAGACTCTAGATTGCTGTCTACCAATCGGGTTCGGTACTTGTTTTTCAGATATTTCATTCTGGAAAACGCTGCTTCGCACATATGATGACCGTTTGCTAATGGCGATAGGCAGTGTATGGACTTAGCCACAAGGCCGTACAGGCGTACACTCCCATTTCCTTCTCAGTTCCATATTGGCTAGCCGCTAGTCACGTGACTTCAAATGTACTCCTGGGTGTCAGCCCATTTCAACCGAACTTAATATTCAAGTAAGCAAATCGGCTTTCGGCGTCACCATACCGACCCGGCCGACAAAGATTCCGCGGCGTTGAGACCCCTTACTCGCTGGAGTCCAGAGACCCTACACCTGCACGGCCGCCATTACGTACACTTTAATATACACGTCCACGGCCGCCAAAGTCCTTGCCCACGGCCGCATGCGGCCGTACGGCCGCAGGTTGCGCACAGCTGCTGTAGACCTTCTCTTTCACTCTTGCTGATATCAGTCTGTCACAAATCACTCCTGACACTCTTCTCCACCCATTCCACCCTGCCTGCACTCTCTTTTTCACCTCTCTTCCACAATCCCCATTACTCTACTGTTGATCCCAAGTATTTAAACTCATCCACCTTCGCCAGCTCTACTCCTTGCATACTCACCATTCCACTGACCTCCCTCTCATTTACACACATGTATTCTGTCTTGTTCCTACTGACCTTCATTTCCCTCCTCTCTAGAGCATATCTCCACCTTTCCAGGGTCTCCTCAACCTGCTCCCTACTATCGCTACAGATCACAATGTCATCAGCAAACATCATAGTCCACGGGGACTCCTGTCTAATCTCGCCTGTCAACCTGTCCATCACCATTGCAAATAAGAAAGGGTGCAGAGTTTGATCCCTGATGTAATCCCACCTCCACCTTGAATGCATCCGTCACTCCTACTGCAGACCTCACCACGGTCACACTTCCCTCATACATATCCTGTACAACTCTTACATACTTCTCTGCTACTCCTGACTTCCTCACACAATACCACAGCTCCTCTCGAGGCACCCTGTCAAATGCTTTCTCCAGGTCCACAAAGACGCAATGCAACTCCTTCTGGCCTTCTCTGTACTTCTTCATCAACACCCTCAGAGCAAACATCTGTAGTGCTCTTTCTTGGCATGAAACCATACTGCTGCTCACTAATCTTAACCTAGCTTCCACTACTCCTTCCCATAACTTCATGCTGTGGCTCATCAATTTTAACCCCGTGTAGTTACTACAGTTCTACACATCCCCCTTATTCTTAAATATCGGCACAAGTACACTTCTTCTCCACTCCTCAGGCATCCTCTCACTTTCGAAGATTCCATTAAACAATCTGGTTAAAAACTCCACTGCCATCTCTCTTAAACACCTCCATGCTTCCACTGGTATGTCATGTAGACCAAGCTTTTCCATTCTTCATCCTCTTCATAGCTGTCTTTACTTCCTTGCTAAATCATTGTACTTCCTGATTCACTATCTCCACATCATCCAACCTCTTCTTTCTCGTTCTCTTCATTCATAAGCCTCTCAAAGTACTCTTTGCATCTGCTCAACACACTCTCCTTGCTTGTGAGTATGTTTCCATCTTTATCCTTTATTACCCTAACCTGCTGCACATCTTTCCCAGCTTGGTCCCTCTGTCTAGCCAATCGGTACAGGTCCTTTTCTCCCTCCTTAGTGTCCAACCTTTCATACAACTCATACGCCTTTTCTTTAGCCTTCGCCATCTCTCTCTTTACCTTGCACCTTATCTCCTTGTACTGTTGTCTACTTTCTGCATCTCTCTGACTATCCCACTTCTTCTTTGTCATCCTCTTCCTCTGTATACTCTTCTGTACTTCTTCATTCCACCAACAGGTTTCCTTTTCCTCCTTCCTCTGTCCAGATGTCATGCTGAACACCCTTCTTGCTGTCACCCTTACTACATCTGCTGTAGTTTCCCAACTGTATGGTCTCTTCACTACCACCCAGTGCCTGTCTCGCCTTCTCCCTAAATTCAACCTTGCAGTCTTCCTTTTTCAACCTCCACCATTTTAATCCTTTGCTCTGCCCTTACTCTCTTCCTCCTCTTCATCTCCAACGTCATCATACAGACCACCATCCTATGCTGCTTAACTACACTTTCCCCTGCCACCACTTTGCAGTCTTCAATCTCCTTCAGATTGACTCCCTTCTGCATAGGATGTAATCTACCTGTATGCATCTTCCGCCACTCTTGTACGTAATCCTATGTTTCTCCCTCTTCTTAAAATACATATTCACCACAGCCATGTCCATCCTTTTGGCAAAATCCACTATCCTCTGACTTTCTTCATTCCTCTCCTTGGCACAATACCTACCCATCACCTCCTCGTCTCCTCTGTTTCCTTCACCAATATGTCCATTGAAATCCGCTCCAATCCTCACTTTCTGTCCCTTGGGTACACTGTTCATCACTTCATCCAACTCACTCCAAAAATCATCTTTCTCATCCATTGCACTCCCAGCTTGCGGGGTATATGCACTAACAACATTCATCATCACACCTCCAATTTCCACCTTCATAATCATTACTCTGTCTGACACTCTTTTCACCTGATAGAACAATTTGAATCCACCTCCGATCCACCTGGCCTTACTCCCCTTCCATTTAGTCTCTTGCACGCACAATATATCAACCTTCCTTCTCTCCATCATATCCTCTAACTCTCTTCCCTTACCAGTCATACTGCCAACATTCAAAGTTCCAACCTCAGTTCCACTCTCTTTACCTCCCTCCTCTCCTCCTGCCTCCGGACACGTCTCCCCCCTCTTCCTCTCCTTCTCCTTCTTTGGCCAACAGAAGCCTAATTTCCGCCAGCACCCTGTTGGCTAACAGTACTGGTGGCGGTCGTTGTTAACCCAGGGCTCGGCCGATCCGGTATGGAAATTTGTTGTCCGCATATTGACTTGGCAAAATTTTACACCGAATGCTCTTCCTGACGTAACCCTCCCCATTTATCCAGGCTTGGAACCGGCGCGAAGAAACACACTGGTTTGTGCATCCCCTGTAGCTGGGTTGTTTTTTGTTATCAACGTACTATTAAAATAATTAAAAAATATCGCCAAGATGTTAGTAATGTTTCCACTAAAAGAAATGGGCATTTGTGAACACTGGTAAATAAAACGAAAAGGTTCACATGTTCAAAAGAACACAGACATTGGACAGAAGTTGCTGACCAGGATGCATCATGGTCAGCATCCTGGAGTCGTCTGTTCTCTGTTGCAGATGATGCTAGTATTTAATGTATATTTAGAAGACACACACACTGGTGTTGTTGTTATCTCCAAACTGTATGTGGTGAGCAACTGTTTATAAACTTCACAACTTTCCAATGCAAGACAAAATGGGCACTGCCCATTCTAATAGGCTTTTTAGTGGCACACAAGGTGCATTAAGACAACAGATTTAACACTGATGCATGAATCCAGATTCAGCTGTAAGAAAATGGCTTAACTGTACCAAGATCAGCCTGTACTTCATCTGATAACAAAGGTGTAAATCAGAGTTGAACTGACATCTTTGCAGAGGCCCTTATAGACCAGAAAGTGCCAAATAAACACCCAAGTTCAAAATAAGAAATATCATTCAAAGAGTGGCAAAATAAAGCATCTATGAGCAGACACTAATTCTGTAATTGGAAGGGACTTTAGTCCAAACACCTGTGGTTACAACTTCCTTTAAAACAAGTTGCATTCATCTCTGAAACAACTTATACTCTCTTGAACTCTCAGAAACCTAAAAGCTGATGAGCTGCTCTCCCTTTCTGGACCTGAAAGCTGAGAATCACTCTGCCAAGCCAGGCTCTGTGCCAGTGACTGAGCCCAGTCTCTGAAGACATTGCTTCAAGAAGGGAATGTTGGCATTTAAACTCTTGAGCCAGAATGAGTAATTCTTTTACTTTTGAAGTTTCAAAACACTTCATAATGCTTAACAGTGAGCTGACAAAAGCTGATCACACTATAAACAATGGATCATGTGCCAGGAGAATGAGTGCACTCTTAATGTAAGAAGAATCCCCAACTTGAAGACGGAGCAACAACATCGGATACCATCGTTAAAGACTGCTTATCTGTGCCAAGATAACTTAGAACTGTAAGTAGCCATCCTCTTATGTGTTATACAGTATGTTTGTTTGTTTATACAGTATGTTTGTCTTCTCTGTCTAGCGCCCTGTCTTCAGTATTAAAATATATACAGTTGTCATTATTTTTATAGTCTTGTGTTCATGAATAAATTGTATTACTCTGTTTCATAAAACAAGTGTGCTTCAGTTGCTTTAATACGGGGAGAGTCACTCAAAAGAGGCCCTGAATATTCTGTAATAACCCTCGCTAGGATGAAGCAATCTGAACAAAACAATGTGCAATGTGCTCCTCGGTATATGGAGCTTTGAACAAGCTGGGATGCTCCCATCATGACATTTAACTTCTGTTTGCAACTACTGGGTGCATACCGCCCATACCCCTTCACTCAGTCACTCGACTTCTCATTAGGATGGTGGCATACAGTATTGAGCAGCGCTTCTTCATGGTGCAAACCTATTTGGTCACCAATTCGATTATGCAATGTCAGAATCAACTGGATGATCGTGAGTTAGAAGGTTGCTTCCAGCAAGATGGAGCAACATGTCACACATGGGCAAGGAGCATGGCAAAAATTGAGTCCTTCTTCTGCAACAGGGTAATTTCAAAGGGGCTTTGGCCACCACGGTCGCCGGATCTGACACCACCAGACTTCTTCCTTTGGATTATGCTCAAAGGAAAAGTCTATCGGAACAAGCCTCATGCTGTGGATATTTGAAGGAAAACATCCAACACGAAATTGTTGCTATTCCCTCAAAGATGCTTGCAGATACATTCAGGATCAATGAGTGCCACATCAAAATATGTCTGGCAGAAAATGGAAACCACTTCCAGCATTGCATGTAATGCAATCAATTACACATCCGTCAAGGTATATAGCATATTTTTATAGTTCAGATTGCTTCATCCTAATGGTAGTTATAACAGAATATTCGGGGCCTTTTTCGAGTGAATCTCCCTGTATAAGTCTAATGGCCGGAGATGGCCATCTACAGAGAAAGGTAAGGAAAATAAAGTAGGTGGCGTAACAAATTATTTAATTAATTAAAGGCATTGTTGAAGTCAGACCTGAGTATTAATTAACCAAAGTTAAAATCACTCACTTTCCTACATTATTTTGCTGTCCCAGGTGGGTGGGAAACTTAAAACCCCTTCCTTTTCATCTTCCTACACTAACTCAGGCAGCTTATAGTCTTTTTAGGCTATAGTAAAAAAAAAAATGCATTGAACAAAAAATGCCTGAGTCTAATTCTAAATTATGCACTGATATAATTTTTTTATATATATTTTTTCTTTCACTTTTATTTCAGTATGGTGTGCTGCACTTCTGTGGATTTCAAGTACTGCCTCCTCAAATATCCTGGACTCCAAAATTAAGTTCACCCGAAGCCCGGTCCGCCATGCTGAACTCCTGGCATAAACGTCTCGATGGCATCTGGAATGAAAAGCCACTAAGTTTTGTACCCATAAACTCATTTGATCTCACCTTGCAGGGTGGTTTTATGTTGAAAGAAGAAGTTGTGAAGAGCCAGGAAGGCAACAGTGATGGTCTCACAGTGGGCCAACACATGGGAAAATGCATTCCTCCAAATAACCAGACGGGGCAAAGTCAGTGAAGGGAAAACATGGTGGTGCCCGAGTGCTCCTGAGGTGTCATGAATCTTGGCTCTTTGGTTTTTGCATTTGATTTGTTTATTGATATTAAGGACGATAATTACTTGATAACAAATGCCTTATTAAAGATTATGAGTAATCGTACTAATAAAATATTGAGACTTGATTCATTTTAATGTACTATTTCCATTCTCAAGCTCAATTGTGTGTTGGCTAAACTCAACATCATGTCTGAGACATCAAGCATGGAAAAACTGAACTTAAATTTAAAAAAAAATAATATTGATTTAAAAACTTAACTTTTCTTGATAGGAGAACAATCATGACTGTATGTCCTTGATAAAATGCAGAAAGACAAAAATATATAAAGAAAAAAAAAAACAGTGCAAACACAAGTAGACAAGAAGGTGTAAGAAATGTCTCCCCCTGGGAGAGCCCTGTTTAATAGGATAATCAAAAAAATTAAAACTGTAAAGTCAAAAAGGTAACTATGAAAGGAACAGTTCATCTTACTTTGTCACTCCCTGAGCTCCCTGAGCTCTGAGCTCTCCAGGATATCTACTGGTCAATTACAGCTTGGGGACCAGAAGCAGTGAAGCTTGGACGGAGCACATGGGATGTCAGTCGAGGTCAGGTGGGTCTTCCAGCTATCTGAGGACGGGAATGATAATAATAATACAGAAGCAATTCAACACCTGTTTCTTTAGGCCTTGTGTTCTTCTGAATTGTTCTGCACAAGGCACTCACCAGACTCATGTGTAGCAATAGTCATCTGCTGATTAGGAGCTCATTCATGCTGAGATTAATGGGCTTTCAGCACCTAGCAATCTATATGTTTGCCCAGGGCGTCTTGTGGCTTCTGATTACTATTGCTAAATTGAAGGGTGGTTTTCCCATCTGATCCCAACAGCAGGTTCACAAAAACAACATGCTGCTCCATTGAAATCTTGAAGCATTCAATGGTTCAGCATCCATTTAATCGAAAGATTAACCATTTATTCTGCAACAATTCAAGCTTTCTAGACTTTCTGATGACAAAGTAGAGGTTTACTACATGCATTGCATGATTATATATCTGAAAGAAGGTATAGTTGAAGTCAGATGTTTCCATACACTTAGGGTGATTTCTTAAAAAGTCACTTTCTAACCATTCCACAGATTTCATAGTAACAAATTATAAATATGGCATATTGTTGATGACATCTACAATTTTTAGAGATAATTACCATATCACAATTCCAGTGGGTCACAAGTTTACATACACTTTTAAACTGTGCCTTTAAAATGATGTCAAGCCATTAGGCAATTAGATAATTAGCTTCTGATAGCCAATTAGACTAATTGGAGTCAACATGTGGATGTATGTTAAGGCCTACTATTAAACTCGCTGCTTCTTTGCCTGACATAATGGGAAAATCCAAAGAAATCAGCCAAGAACTCAGAAAAAAAATTGTGGACATCCACAAATCTGGTTCATCCTTGGGAACAATTTCCAAACACCTGAAGGTTCCACGTTCATCTGTACAAACGCCAATAGACCACACAGCCATCATACTATTCAGGAAGTAGATGAATTCTGTCTCCTAAGATGAACATATTTTGGCACAAAAAGTGCAAGTCAATTCCAGAACAACAGCAAAGGACCTTGTGAAGATCCCGGGTGAAAACGGGTAGACAAGTATTGATATCTACTGTAAAATGAGTCCTATGTTGACATAACTTGAAAGGCTGCTCAGCAAGGAAGAAGCCACTGCTCCCAAGCTGCCATAAAAAGCCAGACTGCTGTTTGCAATGGCACATGTGGACAAAGATCTTACATTCTAGAGAAATGTCCTCTGGTCTGATGAATCCAAGATCGAACTGTTTGGCCAAAATGACCATTGTTACGTTTGGAGGTAAAGTGAGTTTGCAAGCCAAAGAACATCTTAACCGTCAAGCATGGGAGTGGGAGCACCATGTTGTGGGGGTGCCTTGTTGTAGGAGGGACTGATGTACTTCACAAAATAGAGGGGCATCATAAAGAAGGAAAATGATGAAGCTATACTGCAGCAACATCTCAAGAGCTCAGCAAGGAGGTTGAAGCTTGGATGTAAACGGGTCTTCTAAATGCACAATGGCCCCAAGCATACCTCCAAAGTCGTGGCAAAATAGCTTAAGGACGAGGTCAAGGTAAATTTGTGGACAGAACTGAAAAAACTTGTGCATGCAAGAAGGCCTACGAACTTGTCCCAGTTACACCAGTTCTGTTTGTAGAAATGGGCCAAAATTCCAGCAACGTATTGTAAGAAGTGTATGGAAGGCTACCCAAAATGTTTGGCTCAAGTTAAATAATTTAAAATATTACCAAAGTGTATGGAAACGTGTGACCCACTGGAATTGTGAGATAATCAACAAGAAGTGAAATATTCTTGGTCTGTGAACATTGTTGGAAAAAATTAAGTTTGGCCTACACAAAGTAGGTGTCTTAAACAATATATCAAATTTATAATTTGTTAGCATAAAATCTATGGAGGGTTTATAAAGTGGAGTTTTAAAGAATTTACCCTAAGTGTATGCAAACATCTGACTTAAATTGATTGGATTGTGAGACGTGCATAAGAATACATATTACAAGAAGTATAATCATCGTAGGTATGCTAACAAGGTACAAATATTCATATATAGGTGAATTATCTAAGTAAATTAACAAAGTGCAGGAGTTTACTAAGAGTAAAGTCATTTAAATTGCACTTATTAACATTTAACAGCACTGATGTCAGTCATTAGCATAGTATATTGCACATAATGTCATTGTCTAATAAGATGTCTGCTGGACCAGCTCAGTACCATTCAGCAAATAGAGAACATTATCTCCAAGACTGAGGGGTGACTCATTATAGGTCCTTATGGCTGAGGGTAGAAACAAACTTACATAGCACTCCTTGGAGCAATGGAGTTGTCTCAGTCTGTTACTAAATGTGCTCCTCTGTTTATTCAAAACCACATGCAGAAGGTGAGACTCATTATCTAGAATAGTAAGCAGCATGCTAAGTGATCTCTGTCCACTTCCTATAGTGAGTCCTGCCTGACTCCGAGGATTGAACCAGCCTTTTCAGTACATTTAATTTTTCACTAGGCCATTTCCCCAGCACACTACAGCATAGAAAAATATACAAACAAACACGCAAAATAACTACATTATTAGGCAGCAAATGAAATGGTTAATGAAAATGCAAACATAACAAAAATGTTGATAATGCTATATTGTCACGCTTGGGTCACAAAGTTGCACAGGTTTATTCAGGGTTTTCAAAAAACAGAAACTTTATTCATATACAGCATAATAAAGCATAAAGAATAAAGCAGAGGATGTCTAGGGAAAAAGAAACAAGGCAGTGAGACACTATGACAGCCGGTGCGGTCTTATAAATGTTCGAAACCGCACGCGACATGCAGAACACTCTGCATGGCAGCATACAGCAGGCAAAGAGGAGATGAAAAGCTGTGTTTGTTTCCCATTGTATCACTGTTTAACAGGGGGTTTCGGAGTAACGGCCACTTCCTCTTGAGGCCACGTTCACAATACTGTACATTAAACCTTCTTAGTTTCTAAGAACTGTCAGATGAGGTCAGGTTGGGGAGTATGCACTGGTACAATGCATTGCTGCAGCCACCATATGACAAAACAGGTTAGCAGTCTCCCAGGCAGACACACAGTCCAGTCCCCACCTCCAGAAATGGCCATCTATCTGCTGCAGCCAGGTGTTACATGGGTGTCTCCTTGGCCTGGTCCAGCTCCTCAGGTCCTCAACAATGAGGATCCTGTGGGGCTCACAATGCAGTTAATGTGTCTCATTCGGGACTCTATGAGCAACCTCTTGTTTGACACAAAGTCGAGTAAGCGGTACCCAAGGATTCTCCAAAAAGACACAGTATCAAAGGAGTACAGTCTTCATCTCAGGTCACTGGATAGAGTCCATGTCTTGCAACCATATAGCAAGACAGGAAGCACCAGGACTTTAAAGACTTGGACCTTCGTCCTTTTGCATAGATATCGGAAGCGCCGCACACCCCTTTCCAGCGACCTCATGACCCCTACCCCCATGCTCTCACAATCCATCTAATGATTTCATAGGAAGAGTCACCAGAGACATGAATGTCACTGCCAAGGTAAGTAAACCTCTCGACAAGGTCAACACTCTCTCCGCAGACAGACACACTTCTGATGACAGTGCCTAAGAGGTCATTAAAGGCCTAACATGACAATGAAAGTAATCAGAAATTTAGTGTATCAATTCCTTGAAAAACTTTGTCAATGACATGTAATACTAAAAATGGTCACTAGATGACACTACAGTGCAAGAATAAATCTTGTAAATAAATGACAAATTCCATTAACCACTATGAAGAATCAGCCTCACAGCTTTAGACCCCTGCAGTCATACAATTAGCTGTTTTCCTCCGTGTGAAAGACAGTGGGGATCAAATGCAATTTCTGTTTCTTTTATCAGGATTTTCTTCCAATCATCAATCTGCCTATGTTGATTTCTTTCCATCTTGCAGCTAGATAATAGCTGCATTCTGTTCATTTTACATGGAGCCAATTTAAAGGGGACATTGGGGGGATGATGTTTATATTGACACAGTCACATACAAGTGTCTTCTTTCTTTTCCACAGGCAGGAAGTAGTCAAACCAAGATATGATAAGATAGATATGAAAGGCACAATATATAATATGAAGACTTCATGAGACGCACATGCAAGTGAATAGACTCCATTTAGTAACATAAAATAGCCTACTTGGCTAAGAAAAAACAACAATACAATACAATTTATTTTTGTATAGCCCAAAATCACACAAGAAGTGCTGCAATGGGCTTTAACAGGTCCTGCCTCTTGACAGACCCCCAGCCTTGACTCTCTAAAAAGACAAGGAAAAACTCCCAAAAAACCCTTGTAGAGAAAAATGGAAGAAACCTTGGGAAAGGCAGTTCAAAGAGAGACCCTTTTCCAGGAAGGTTGGGCGTGCAGTGGGTGTCAAAAGAAGGGGGTCAATACAATACAATATAATACACAGAACAGAACAAATCCTCAATACAGTATAAAAATAAAAATTTTTGAAGTATGGAGCAGAATTTAACAGTTGATGATATCACATAAGAAGATTTGGACATATTTAGAGTCCTGGAGACCTCATCCATCAAGCTGCCTCCCCCATTTGGCCATTCCATGGCTGAAACAGTGCTGGGCCAGCCAATCCGATGAAAGGACCCCTCCTTCCCACGATTCCTGCGATCCTCCATCAGGGATGACTTTACCTTAGGCAGGTAAAACAACTTGACAGGTGGGCCGTAGCACCAAGTGCCACATTTCAGTACCGAGAAGAGAAACAGAATAGTTGAGGGTTAGTATCCAATTATAACTATCATGTTACTTATGTTTTATTGCTAATGACTAACAACAGAAATAAAGTCTGTACAGTTAATCAGCAGCTCTAGTCAGGATATTCTAAACTGAAGTAGTGAGTCTTCAGCCGGGATTTAAAAGCTGAGACCGAAGGGGCATCTCTTATAGTAGCAGGCAGACCATTCCACAGTTTAGGGGCCCTGTAACTAAAAGCTTGACCTCCCATTGTTATTTTATTAATCCTTGAAATCATAAGCAGACCGGCATCTTGAGATCTTAATGTGGGCTCTGGTTTGTAAGTCATGATAAGTTCTGACAAGTAAGCTGGACCTTGGCCATTTAATGCTTTATATGTTAAAAGGAGGGTTTTGAAATCTTCCCTAAACTTAAGCGGGAGCCAGTGTAAGGATAGTATATTAACAACTATATATATATATATA
Organism: Erpetoichthys calabaricus; assembly: GCF_900747795.2. NCBI lineage: Eukaryota > Metazoa > Chordata > Cladistia > Polypteriformes > Polypteridae > Erpetoichthys > Erpetoichthys calabaricus. The sequence continues at coordinate 91,522,028 of NC_041402.2, forward strand.
TACTAGCAAAATACCCACGCTTCGCAGCGGAGAAGTAGTGTGTTAAAGAGGTTATGTAAACATATATATACATATACATATATACACATATCTACATATATATATATAAATATACACATATCAACATATATATATACACATACATATACACATATACATAAACACACACATATACATCCATCCATCCATCCATCCATCCTCTTCATATATACATATATACATACATACATACATAGTGCGTAATAACACGGGCTGTGATTGTTACATGGGAGGGAGACGACAAATCACAGCTTCCCGCTTTCTAATCGGGCCTGTGATTGGTGCTTTGACTGATGCCTAGATCCCACAGTATGTCCCCTTAGGAGAGGCGTTAGGCAAGTGTAATTGAATAGTGGTGCTGCAAGTTTAGCTTTACACCTGTTTTTAAGGCTTATTGACTGAAAGGGGCTTTCATGAAAAAACTTACGGCTTTGCTACAGGATACACCCTCCACAAGTTAAGGAAGTAAAAATAAAGGTATATATTTCTGTTTTATTTAAACTTTTTAAGTTAGTATGCGGGCGGCATGGTGGCGCAGTGAAAGGTGCCAGTTAGGAGACCCGGGTTCCCTTCCCTGCGTGGAGTTTGAATGTTCTCCCCGTGTCTGTCTGGGATTGCTCCGGGTACTCCGGTTTCCTCCCACAGTCCAAAGACATGCAGGTTAGGTGCATTGGCGATTCTAAATTGTCCCTGGTGTGTGGGTGTGTGCGCCCTGCGGTGGGCTGGCACATTGCCCGGGTTTGTTTCCTGCCTTGTGCCCTGTGTTGGCAGGGATTGGCTCCTGTATTTAGGATATAGCGGGTTGGATAATGGATGGATGGACATCTGTATGCATAGCCCTATTTGCCCGTTTTCGTTTTTTTTCTTTCTTCAGTAATATTTCAGCAAACCCGGAGCTTGTCAGTTCAAATCCTGGTACTGACACCACTGTGTGACCCTGAGGAAGTCACTTCACCTGCCAGTGCTGAAAAAAACAAAAGTAATGTAACAAATTGTACCTCAGATGTTGCAAATTGCTGGAATAAAGGCATAAGTAAAATAGATAAATATGTATTATACACATAGGAACTATTCATTTATTTTCAGTTAAGTCATCTGCAGCAAACTTTTATAAATGAGGGTTTCTCATTTTTAGATAGTGCAAACTGTTTCTTCTTCATTGACGTTTTCTCTTGGAGAGCTTTTTTCATTTCATTGAAAATGAAAGCAGCAGCTGCCAAAATATGTAGCTTTCTTATTAATTTTTCAACATTGTGTAAAATAAATGTATAAAGTAACATAAAAGGTTTAAATACTGGTTATCCTTTTACACTAAAATATTACTAAAGAGATACAAAAAAAGTAAAATGGATATGTTCTTTTTCTTTAAGGAGATTAAATATTACTGAAGAAAGAAAAAAAAAACTAAAATAGCCAAATGGGGCTATGCATATGAACTTAAAAGGTTTAAATAAAACAGAAATATATACTTTTATTTTTACTTCCTTAACTTGTGGAGGGTGTATCCTGTAGCAAAGCCCTAACTTTTTTCGTGAAAGCCCGTTTCAGTCAATAAGTCTTAAAAACAGGTGTAAAGATATTGACAATAAGCTACGCAAACTCACCAAGACATGGAATCATTTAAATCAAGTATCATTACATCTTCCTTTCTTAAAGAGAAGTAAGGCAGTACTTATAAGCTTACATATTTATATATAGACATACATACATATATATATATATATATATATATATATCTATATCCGAAGCCGTGCAAGCACACTCTTGAGAATGCAACGTATAGTTGTACAGAAGAAAAGCAATCTTGCCTCAAATGAATGGCAACCTTTTGTAGGTCTATGAACTTAATTTAAACTTTAGGTTTACACGGTGCTTTCTTTCCGAAGTACCTGCACTCATGAATATGTCTGTATGTGTCAGTCGGTCAAATCCACGCGCTTCGCACCGGCGAAGTACCGCTTTTAAATTTTTATTAAGAAGAAAATAAAACCTTTTTAAATTGAGGGAAAATATACTAATAACAGTTTGTTAAGGATCTGTTTTTTTGTGAAGCTGCCTTTACTCGAGTGATCACTGCGACCTGACTTGGTGGCCAACTATAAGCGTTACCTGGTAGGTAACCACCCATACAATCAGATTGTGAATCAGACTACGAATGCCGTGAATGTAATTACACACTCACTGCACTTGCTTACGGTAATCGAACCTCGGACGTCAGCGCCAGAGGGGCTTAGCAGCGGTGAAGTATTGCTTTTAAATTTTAATTAAGAACAAAAGAAAACCTCAGAGGTTCGATTCCCGTAAGGGAGTGAAGTGACTGGCCGGTTACCTACCAGGTAACGCTTATGGTTGGACAGCAAGTGACGTAACATCAGCCACGGTGCCTTCAGTTGTGAGAAGCAGATCATAGAATGATTGAAAATAGTTTTGCATTTACCTTTTTAGTAAAAGGCGAGCTTTTAAGCCTGAGAAATCACCCCGTAAATGCACACGTTTAATTGCACATGTGTTAATATGTATGGTTACACAGTATTAAAAGACAGTGAACAACGTGATTTACCTTTGTTCCCGCGTTTGATAAAAGGCGAGCTTTTAAGCCTGAGAAATCACCCCGTAAATGCACACGTTTAATTGCACATGTGTTAATATGTATGCTTACACAGTATTAAAAGACACTCAAAAATTAACGTCATTTACCATCAGCCACAGTGCCTTCAGTTGTGAGAAGCAGATCATAGAATGATTGAAAATAGTTTTGCATTTACCTTTTTAGTAAAAGGCGAGCTTTTAAGCCTGAGAAATCACCCCGTAAATGCACACGTTTAATTGCACATGTGTTAATATGTATGGTTACACAGTATTAAAAGACAGTTAACAACGTCAGTTACCTTTGTTCCCGCGTTTGATAAAAGGTGAGCTTTTAAGCCTGAGAAATCACCCTATAAATGCACACGTTTAATTGCACATGTGTTAATATGTATGCTTACACAGTATTAAAAGACAGTGAAAAATTAACGTCATTTACCTTCGTTCCCGCGTTTGACTCGTGCTGTAAATCTCTTCCTTGTTTTTAGTTCACGTGATTACGTAGGAGGCGTGATGACGCGATATGTGACTCCGCCTCCTCCATTAGAGTATATGGACAAAAAACATGTTCCAGTTATGACCATTACGCGTAGAATTTCGAAATGAAACCTGCCTAACTTTTGTAAGTAAGCTGTAAGGAATGAGCCTGCCAAATTTCAGCCTTCCACCTACACGGGAAGTTCGAGAATTAGTGATGAGTGAGTCAGTCAGTCAGTGAGTCAGTGAGGGCTTTGCCTTTTATTAATACATATATATATATATATATATATATATATATATATATATATATATATAATCAGGAGGCACCTGGAGCACATCTGGGTGTGTATAAAAGGGGCTGCCTCCCTCCATTCAATGGCTGGGAGGAAGAGAGACAGAGCTTGGGAGGAGAGGAGTGGAGGTGGACCTGAAGAGAAGCATTTTGGTAGAGACCTCATGTATAAACAGAAATGTTGCGTACGAACGTTTCCACGCTCAAACTGCGATGTATAAAACCTAAACTTGCCGTAAAGCCACGCACATTTCCACGGTACCTCATACCCTGGCGTACGCAATTTCTCCACTCGGTTTTGCAGACTGGTGGCACCCAGCATCAAAGCAGTGCTACTGTTCCTGTGTGGTCACCCTTTCTTTCTTAGATCCACATTCCTGACGCGGCTTTATAAATACACTGAAACTAGTTGCATATTGTTTATTAGTGTAATGCGTCTGATTGTAATTAACCTGCAGCAGTATAATGGTCCAGGGAATAGCCATAGTATTCCAAACTAGTCATTTAGCCCGTTACAATAACGGGCGCTAGAACAGTAGTGCATAAACATTAGTAGGAACAGTCTATATTAAATGGCAAGGGACTTTGACCTCATTCTTTTTGTTGGTCGTATTTTTCTTTCTTTCATCCTTTCTTTTGTTCATGTTTACTTGCTGAGCTGACCGTTCTTCGTGGGCTGCCGCCGTGTATTGTGTGTCTTTAATTTTCTGTGACAGTAATACTGTCTTGTACGGCTCTATTCAATAAGGGCGCGTAGATAATTTAGTTCAAATGGCTCTGGAATATGTGAAGAGCAACAGGTGCAGATCTTTATTTACGCGCGCCTTTATTCGCTGCGCCCAATTGAGGTCGTCCTTTTGAGGCTCGCCTTTTTGTTAGTGCCCTTATTGAAGGATGCCTGTGCGCGCCCTTATTGAAGGATACCGTCTTGTACGTCCGCTGGCTTGTACGTCCATAATATACGTCCGTACGTCCGTAATATACCTTTAATTTTCTCTGGCGGTAATACAGGCGTGCGCGTCGGTAATATGCTTTTAATCTCCTCTGACAGTAATACTGGCTTGTATGTGGCTGTAATATGCGTCACTGTATTGTGTACCTTTAATTTCCTCTCGCAGTAATACTGGTTTGTATTTTCGTAAAACGCCTCTAACTTTCTCTGACAGTAATATCGCGCATAGCACCATGCCCCGCGCATGCGCACTTCACCAGAAGACACCCACACACGGACACCTGGACGCACATAGGGATTTTATATATATATATATAGATACCATAACTGCTTTAGCGTTGTTACTCTCAATGCATCTTCTTCTTCTTTCAGCTGCTCCCGTTAAGGGTTGCCACAGCAGATCATCTTTTTCCATATTACTCTCACTGCACCACTCGGAGTATTTATATCACTGTATCTGAGTGGGGAATCACAGCAGCAGCTAATTGGAAAGAGAATTATCGGTATACAGCATGAAGCAGACGCTGCCTGAGCCACGGCAAAACGTTTCAAAGACTTTCCTGTACGGACTTCGCTGTTTAGAAAAAGTTTCATCCCAAGATCTATAAACGCACTCAATCAGTCCATCAAGTGCTCCTTGTAGAACTGTTTGTACTTATAAGTACAATTACCTCACTGTAAACTTGCACTACAGTTATAATATTGCACAACCTGCGCCACTTTATAAAGCGTGTATTTACATATGATGATGATATCATTTTTAAGATGAAATGCAGCAAAATATGTTGATTATATTATACACATAAAACTTTAACTTCATTTAAATAATCTGTATTGTTAATAATTAAACATGTGAGGACACATTGCCGCAGAGCTAGCTAGTTCAGGAATTGTTCCTGTATTGCGTTGTATTCTTGCTGGTGCTGATGCGACACTGGAAGGATACATGGATAGAATAATTAAACATGTACTATGTTCCTTAAAAGTTTTCAAAAATCAGCGTTCTAAGCTTACAAATGGCTTCACATCTATTACAAAGCTGATTGTGTGGCGATTGGATATTTGGAGAAAGAAAAGTAAGGACAGGAATTGGAGGTTAATAAATTTGAAAGAGACAGTACATCAGTAATAAATTATTTCATCGAAGGTCGCGCATGGCGCAGCAAGCCTCTTGCGTGAGACATGAACAAGCACTGCGCCACCGTGTTCCCATGTTTAATAACATGCTTTCATTCCTATCATCATCAAAAAGATATCACGTATACATCTCAGTATTTTAATTATTAAGAGAGCTGTAATATCACGAATGTAATGGATTATGTGTCCTGTCGGAGAAAGAGAAAGCCCATTTAAGAAGCAGGTAGTGATTCACACACAGAGCACATAGAAGATCAAATACAGAACAAAGCATTTAACGTGCTACTTTAGTTACAATGGGATTTGAGAAACTAGTAAATTAAACAATGATGTTCTACTTTAATGGCAAAATAAACTACGTGATTAAAGTGGAAATTTCGAGATTAAAGTTGACATTTCATGCTTTTTTCCCCACTGTGTGCCTATTTTTTTTGTCTGTACCCTAATAAGCTTTCATATGACACTCAGACTGTGGGCTATGACTCGCATTTTCACGGCGACTTTGATATGTGATTTCTTTTTTATTTCGGGCACTGTGCGACTTTGTGAACTTGAGCTTTCGAGTTTCTCCGACACTCTGTCACTCGATCAACTTCCTTTTGTTGATTATACCACTGTTTAAACCAACAAATAGTACGTTTTTCCTTTGCCTCCACGTGGTATTCGCTGAAATTCTTATATTTTCCCCCATGCTTTTCCCATTGTCTTTTCACAGAAGGCTATTTATATTGATTTGCATATTCAAAGAGGCGTAATTCTGGGAGGAGTTGGGGCAGGACAGAAGGCGCGTGCACGTGCGTTACTTTTCACGCTGATCGGGATTTATGTATCGGAAGAACGTGGAGGTTTGCGTATGTACACATTCCTGCATCTGGATTTTTCTGTGCGTACGCACATTCCCACTTTTGTGCTTACGCCATGTTATAGTGTGAGTTCTACGCACGGCATTATACATGAGGCCCCTGGACTTTGGGGGAGTTTTGGGGTTGTGTGGCACTTGTAAATAGAGAATTATGTATAATAAACGTGTGTTGGGTGAACCATTGGCGTCTGCGTGTCTGTGTCCGGGCCAGTGTCCACAATATATATATTATATATTATATATATAAAATCCTTTTTTTTTTTACATATTCCTTTTTACATATTTAATTTGAACAAAGGGTTTGCTCACCTGTGCTGAAGTAAACATATGTGCAAACTATTCACATACTATTCTTAAAATAGTAAGACACACACTATTCTTAAAACACAACACACAAAAAAAAGTTAAACAAATATTTTGAAAAGCCTCTGAAAATAGGCACCAGTGCAGGATCTCCTATGAAACTAATGAAGCTTAAGCTTCAGGTCCCTTAATCCTGGAGGGGCTCTAAAAGTGACTTTAGTTCACATTGCTTAAAGATTCTGGGTGTCTACTGTATGATGACAGGTTTTTAAGAAATAATATTAATAATATAGTTTAATTCAGTACAGCAGATGTAGTGGTTAAATTTAAAAAAAAAATTATGGTGCTCTGTTGTGGAACAACCCCATTGAACAAGATAACAGTGGTTGCGCTGACCTTAATGGTGGTTGTGAAGGGGCACCCATAACAGTTCAAGCTTCAGTGCCATTGATAGAGATGCTTTTATTTTCTTTTCTGCTCCTCATGATGCCTCACTTCTCAGAAGGCAGAGTCTGAGTCTGTCGTCCTTATGATCTGACTCCGCCTCAAGCTTTGCAATTGGCTAGTTTACGAGTAGTCTGCGATATTAATTAGTTGTCAGTCAGGCTGCATGGTTACTCAAAAGACAGTGGAACTGTTTCAGCTTACTACGGTTATTGCAAGCACTTATTTGTTGAAGAACCCTGCCAACATACTTGCATGGATTGTCCAATAAAACTGGTCTATCAGACATTTGGTTCAACAAACCATTTTATAGCGCTGTTTTTAGCAATACCAAATATTTTTATTAATTTGAAAATTTATCTTGGAAATGCTGTTTTTCACTCTCCTGTTTGAAATTATATTCAGTCAAAAAAATATCTTTGTATTGATGAGTATTGTGTGGTTCTGTAGAATCTGTATCAAAACCAGCTTGAGGTCATATTTGCAAAGGTAATGCTGAACAGGTACAGCATCTGCTCTGCTTTTTGTTTCTCCTACTTTCTAACATTACAATTCTTACTGAGTAGTAATGATGATAGGATTGGTTGTTCCTTTGTTCAGTTTCCATCTTGAGTTCTGCCTTTGTCGATTCTGCATGTTCTCCCTGTGTTCATGTGGGTTTTCTCCTGATATTTCCAGAGTTTAGGTTTAGTTAGAATTCCGTATTTCGGAGTGCCTGCCCCTTATTAGTGTTGAATTGATAGTAAAATTTTAGCTTTGGTACTGATACCAGATTTCAAACCTTGGTCCTTATACCAAAATGACACCAAAGCACATAGCTGATAACTCTTTTTTCTTAAGACTTAAAATAGCAGTCTGGCTAATCTTCATAAAATCCCCCAAAATGTCTGGGATGTTGTCTTAATTGTTACTTAGGCTGTGTAAAGAAACATCAGACCTACATTTTTTTGTAATATCCATGTGCGACATGACATGCTTTGAACCTGTGGTCAGTGCGATTCATGTGCATCATGGGATTTATTTAAAGAAAAGCACACAGTTTTGACAGTTGAACTCAGGTGAAAGCAGTTTGGCAGGAAGGAGTGGGCAGAGCCACGCTACTATTCAACACCAACATATAAGCACAAAAAATGCCCAAAAATTAAATTGCACATCAAATAAATTAATAATACCCATTGTTTTGAGAAGGACATAACTAGTTAGAAACCAAATGTGCTATCAGCGGAGCTGGCATGTGTGACTTAAAGTTCACATTCGCTATGAAGAGCACAAAACTGCTTTAAAGAAGAGAGATCATTAGCAGAAATGACAGACTACTTGGTGAGACTTGTTTCATTATATTTCAAAAAGTTAAAAAAAGTAACATTTTTTAAAACTAATGAGGTCTTCTCCTAGGTTATAATGCATCCTGCGGTCTTCACTTCTACTGGTTTTGTTTTTTTCCTTTTTTGTTATTATGGAGGGCGGCACGGTGGCGCAGTGGTAGCGCTGCTGCCTCGCAGATAGGAGACCCGGGTTCGCTTCCCGGGTCCTCCCTGCATGGAGTTTGCATGTTCTCCCCGTGTCTGCGTGGGTTTCCTCCGGGCGCACAGTCCAAAGACATGCAGGTTAGGTTGATTGGCGATTCTAAATTGGCCCTAGTGTGTGCTTGGTGTGTGGGTGTGTTTGTGTGTGTCCTGCAGTGGGTTGGCACCCTGCCCGGGATTGGCTCCAGCAGACCCCCGTGACCCTGGATTCAGCGGGTTGGACAATGGATGGATGGATGTTATTATGGAAGTGAAACAGCAACCCGCCAAGTTCTTAAGGGTTTATTACGTATCTGAATATAAACTAAGACTTTTAAACAATCACATTGTTTGAAGAGAAAAATGAATAAATTTTATATGAAGGCGGATGTCAGGTTCTGATTTTATCCCTAACCCTGGTTCTCTTCTTTGAAAACAAAATTTGGTCAACCTAAAAGACAAAATAGATATGCCTTCTTTGCTCTAAGAGCCACAAGACAAGCAATTAAAATATGAAATATTCACGCAGCTACGGTGGTCTCAAAGTGCAAGCGACAGAAAATTTAAAGATGTGTCATGCACAATCAGATGAGGTGATGCACAAAATTTAGAGATGTGTCATGTTACGGGCCCCACTAGTGGGCCACAGCAACAGAAATGACGAAAGTAGCAAATCCCAAAGTGTACGCGAACTTCGTCTCCACCAGAGGATGTGCTACGTCAACCAGGTCTGGAACTGAACTCCACTGGCCCTCAATGGTGACGTAATCTAGGTCTTTGGCCCTGTGAAATAGGTAAAGTGGAGCAGCAATGAGAGCACACCGCTTTCAGTTTGTTGTCCAAGTTGTGTCTCTTTATTCAGATTCAATAAAGTCATTATAACCCTGCATATATGTATATATATATATATATATATATATGTATATATATATATATATATGTATATATATATATATATACAGTATTTGACTACATTCACATTCTCAGGTGTGTTCCCAATACCTCTTCATTCCACTAAGAGTCTCAATAAACAAGATCACATACACATGTACATACAGTAAGCAATCCCTAGCCACTAGGGTAATATAGAAAAAGATTACAGAAATAATGTATTTAAAACAAGCTATGTGCTGTATTAAATTATATGCAGAGGCACAACTAATCTCTTCATTATATAACCCTTTTTTTATAAATAACATTTCTAAAGGTATGAAACATCAGCATTAAGCATTAATCAAAAATCTTCAATGCTACTCTTATCATATTTCAAACACTTTCATAACTACCCGTTTCATATTTATACATGTATAACAAACAATATAATAACCATTCCGCACAACATTTCAACCATTCTATAACTTATTTTCACCTAAAGCATTTTACAAAATATACATTTAACAAGAGTACCAAGTGTTTAGGAGCCGAGCAACTATTTAAAAAGCCACACTGTTGTCTGGTTAATGATCCACAGCAACGCCATCTATCTGCAGATCTAACTATGCAACTTTTAATGCAATGCAATGCAATAATTGCATAGTTAGATCTGGACCACCCTATACTGTACAGCGCAGCGGCGGTCTTTGCAAACAAGCAGCTTGCCGCCTGCATTTAGCGAGTTTTCACTTCGCGCCTCTGTAGCAATACATATCAGCATACTACTGTCATGTTCTGAGTATACTTGACAATCAGTTAAAACGTAAAATACTCCAATTTATTGTACACTAACCTGTGAAATTGGTAAAGTGGAGCAGCAATGAGAGCACACCGCTTTCAGTTTGTTGTCCAAGTTGCGTCTGACGGGCGGCCCGAAGTTCGTCCCTTTACTGCAACCCTGACGGAACCACTTCAGTGTGAAACACGTTCCTACCAATTACTTTTGGCGGCGTTCCGGTTTCCTCCCACGGTCCAAAGACATGCAGGTTAGGTGGATTGGTGATTCTAAATTGGCCCTAGTGTGTGCTTGGTGTGTGGGTGTGTTTGTGTGTGTCCTGCGGTGGGTTGGCACCCTGCCCGGGATTGGTTCCCTGCCTTGTGCCCTGTGTTGGCTGGGATTGGCTCCAGCAGACCCCCGTGACCCTGTGTTCGGATTCAGCGGGTTGGAAAATGGATGGATGGATGGATTACAGTACATTAATAAGATAAACTATTGTGGCCACTCTTTTTTTTTTTGAGTGTGCCACAATCACACACAGTTTAAAGAGGTGACATGTACAAAGGATGTGGCACGGCAGTAGATACTGACCCTGACAACATGAAGGCAAGTTGATACTCTTATGAATGAAAGAAGAAAAAAATAAATAAAGGTATTCCAAGCAGTAATCACAATTGTGCAAATACCTTACAAGCTGCTATACATATGTACCACAAAGCCTGGAATGATTCATTTGAAAACTGAGTTACGAAAGAAAGAAAGAAAGAAAGAAAGAAAGAAAGAAAGAAAGAAAGAAAGAAGAAGAAAGAAAGAAAGAAAGGCAACACCACTGCCCAGGGCCGGATTAAAACCTTTAAAGGCCCTAAGCACTAAAAGATTCTTTTTGCCCCCATATATTTGAGCTGCACTCACTGTCAGTGGAAGACTGAACGGGACAGCCGACATGACCAAGACAACAACATTCATGTGAGCCTCAGTGGACTGTGTGGCAGTTACCAGATTCTAATTTTGTTATAGTCCCAAAATTAATACATATTGTTAATCTCTATTGTTACTATTTTATTATTATTTTTATTGTATATACAGTATATGTACAGTATGTATTTTTTCATTTAATATGGGAGCCTCTTTTTGTTGAACCTGGTTCAACTGCACCATTTGCAGTTTTGCATAATATGGTAAATCCAGCATTTGCAAATTTCTTTGGGGTCCACCTTGCCTTGATGACCTATGCATGTGCTTATTTTGCTTAATCCAGCCCTGCCACTGCATCAGACACACACATGCCATCTTTTCTTCTTTTCTGACTGTATGCACTTTTCCAGTAAAGCCATATTGAATATAGCTTTGATGGTAAATTGTAATAGTAATAGTCTACTTGCCTGCATCTGCTCACTACAATTGCATTTAAGTTGTGTGCTATTAAAAACTGAGTTGGGTCCAGTGGTTCAACTCTTTAATTTGCCTTATAAGCAAAGTATTTCCATATCTTAATTTGACTAACCTGTTTATGCCCCCATGCCATTTTTTTTAAAGGTACAGATCTCACTTTCAGTAACGTCAGTGCAAACGCAATTTTAGTCTCATCCACTACAGTTGAGCAGGCAGGAGAAATTCTTAATAGATATGCAGCCACTTGACTGGGCCTTTCTCGCGGTCCAATAACAAAATGACTGTGGTCATGGATTAATACACCAAATGGGTAGAGCTCCTTGCATTGCTAAATACCTAAGCATTCCATGATTCTTCTACCCTTAAAAAAGACATCTTGGCTACCCTGCCGAATTTTATAAGAAACTAGCAAAATACCCGAGCTTCGCAGCGGAGAAGTAGTGTGTTAAAGAGGTTATGAAAAAAAAAGGAAACATTTTAAAAATAACGTAACATGATTGTCAATGTAATTGTGTTGTCATTGATATAAGTGTTGCTGTCTTTTATATATATATAGCAAAATACCCGCGCTTCGCAGCGGAGAAGTAGTGTGTTAAAGAGGTTATGTAACCATATATATACATAAACATATATACATATATATACATATCTACATATACACATATCTACATATACATATATATACATATCCACATCCACATCTTTATATATATATAGATAGATATAAATATAGACATACATATATACATACATACATTCACACACATATATATAGAGCAAAATACCCGCGCTTCGCAGCGGCGAAGTACTGCTTTAAAATTTTATATAATAAACTGAGGGAAATTATACCAATAATTATTTGTTAAGGATCTCTTTGTATACCATGTTGTCAGTTCGCCCCTCCAGTTGTAATATGACCAAGTTGTGCGCTGAGCTTACTCTTGAGCATGCAACGTATACTTGGCCATGTGAAAAGCAAATCAAGAACAGCAAGACCGCGCCAGCTGCGGAGCTCAGCTCGGAGCGAAATGAAGTGAATGAAATGAGGTGAATGGGAGGGGAGATGATCACGTGACTCCAACACCTGCCTTAACTCTCCATCCCTCCACAAACACACAAACACAGTCTCTCGGATCCCAACTCTCCTCATATATATATAGATAAATAGCAAATACCCGCGCTTCGCAGCGGAGAAGTAGTGTGTTAAAGAGGTTATGAAAAAGAAAAGGAAACATTTTAAAAATAACGTAACATGATTGTCAATGTAATTGTGTTGTCATTGTTATGAGTGTTGCTGTCTTTTATATATATAATATGCACACACACACACATAAACATATATATACATATACATATATATATACATATCTACATATACACATATCTACATATACATACGTATATACACATCCACATAAACATATATATACATATACAAATTTACATATCTACATATATATATATAGACATAGATATATACATACATACATTCACATATATATATATATATATATATATATATACTGTATATATATATATATAAACTGTGTATATATATATATATATATACTGTATATATATATATATATATATATATACTGTATATATATATATATACTGCATATATATATATATATATATATATATATATATATATACTGTATATATATATATATACTGTATATATACATATCTACTTATTGGCTCCTGTATTTAGGATATGGCAGGTTGGATAATGGACAGATGGACATTTGTATGCATAGCCCTATTTGCCCGTTTTCGTTTTTTTTTCTTTCTTCAGTAATATTTCAGCAAACCCGGAACTTGTCAGTTCAAATCCTGGTACTGACACCACTGTGTGACCCTGAGGAAGTCACTTCACCTGCCTGTGCTGCAAAAAACAAAAGTAATGTAACAAATTGTACCTCAGATGTTGTAAGTTGGTGGAATAAAGGCATAAGTAAAATAGATAAATATGTATTATACACATAGGAACTATTCATTTATTTTCAGTTAAGTCATCTGCAGCAAACTTTTATAAATGAGGGTTTCTGATTTTTAGATAGTGCAAACTGTTTCTTCTTCATTGACGTTTTCTCTTGGAGAGCTTTTTTCATTTCATTGAAAATGAAAGCAGCAGCTGCCAAAATATGTAGCTTTCTTATTAATTTTTCAACATTGTGTAAAATAAATGTATAAAGTAACATAAAAGGTTTAAATACTGGTTATTCTTTTACACTAAAATATTACTACAGAGATACAAAAAAAGTAAAATGGATATGTTCTTTTTCTTTAAGGAGATGAAATATTACTGAAGAAAGAAAAAAAAAATTAAACAGCCAAATGGGGCTATGCATACGAACTTAAAAGGTTTAAATAAAACAGAAATATATATTTTATTTTTACTTGGTTAACTTGTGGAGGGTGTATCCTGTAGCAAAGCCCTAACTTTTTTCGTGAAAGCCCGTTTCAGTCAATAAGTCTTATGTGTGTGTTTATGTATGTGTGTATATATATGTAGATGTGTATATGTAGATATGTATATATATGTATATGTATATAAATGTTTATGAGTGTGTGTATATTATATATATAATATATATATATATATATATATATATATATATATATATATATATATATAAAAGACAGCAACACTTATAACAATGACAACACAATTACATTGACAATCATGTTACGTTATTTTTAAAATGTTTCCTTTTTTTTTCATAACCTCTTTAACACACTACTTCTCCGCTGCGAAGCGCGGGTATTTTGCTAGTATATATATATATATATATATATATATATACAGTGGTGTGAAAAACTATTTGCCCCCCTTCCTGATTTCTTATTCTTTTGCATGTTTGTCACACAAAATGTTTCTGATCATCAAACACATTTAACCATTAGTCAAATATACCACAAGTAAACACAAAATGCAGTTTTTAAATGATGGTGTTTATTATTCAGGGAGAAAAAAAATCCAAACCTACATGGCCCTGTGTGAAAAAGTAATTGCCCCCTTGTTAAAAAATAACCTAACTGTGGTGTATCACACCTGAGTTCAATTTCCGTAGCCACCCCCAGGCCTGATTACTGCCACACCTGTTTCAATCAAGAAATCACTTAAATAGCAGCTGCCTGACACAGAGAAGTAGACCAAAAGCACCTCAAAAGCTAGACATCATGCCAAGATCCAAAGAAATTCAGGAACAAATGAGAACAGAAGTAATTGAGATCTATCAGTCTGGTAAAGGTTATAAAGCCATTTCTAAAGCTTTGGGACTCCAGCGAACCACAGTGAGAGCCATTATCCACAAATGGCAAAAACATGGAACAGTGGTGAACCTTCCCAGGAGTGGCCGGCCGACCAAAATTACCCCAAGAGCGCAGAGACGACTCATCCGAGAGGTCACAAAAGACCCCAGGACAACGTCTAAAGAACTGCAGGCCTCACTTGCCTCAATTAAGGTCAGTGTTCACGACTCCACCATAAGAAAGAGACTGGGCAAAAACAGCCTGCATGGCAGATTTCCAAGACGCAAACCACTGTTAAGCAAAAAGAATATTAGGGCTCGTCTCAATTTTGCTAAGAAACATCTCAATGATTGCCAAGACTTTTTGGAAAATACCTTGTGGACTGATGAGTCAAAAGTTGAACTTTTTGGAAGGCAAATGTCCCGTTACATCTGGCGTAAAAGGAACACAGCATTTCAGAAAAAGAACATCATACCAACAGTAAAATATGGTGGTGGTAGTGTGATGGTCTGGGGTTGTTTTGCTGCTTCAGGACCTGGAAGGCTTGCTGTGATAGATGGAACCATGAATTCTACTGTCTACCAAAAAATCCTGAAGGAGAATGTCCGGCCATCTGTTCGTCAACTCAAGCTGAAGCGATCTTGGTTGCTGCAACAGGACAATGACCCAAAACGCACCAGCAAATCCACCTCTGAATGGCTGAAGAAAAACAAAGTGAAGACTTTGGAGTGGCCTAGTCAAAGTCCTGACCTGAATCCAATTGAGATGCTATGGCATGACCTTAAAAAGGCGGTTCATGCTAGAAAACCCTCAAATAAAGCTGAATTACAATAATTTTGCAAAGATGAGTGGGCCAAAATTCCTCCAGAGCGCTGTAAAAGACTCATTGCAAGTTATCGCAAACGCTTGATTGCAGTTATTGCTGCTAAGGGTGGCCCAACCAGTTATTAGGTTCAGGGGGCAATTACTTTTTCACACAGGGCCATGTAGGTTTGGATTTTTTTTTTCTCCCTAAATAATAAAAACCACCATTTACAAACTGCATTTTGTGTTTACTTGTGTTATATTTGACTAATGGTTAAATGTGTTTGATGATCAGAAACATTTTGTGTGACAAACATGCAAAAGAATAAGAAATCAGGAAGGGGGCAAATAGTTTTTCACACCACTGTATATATATATATATATATATATATATATATATATATATACACACATACATGCAGTTTCAATAACATAGAAATCAATATAAACATTAACATCATTATCATATGAGAATATGAAGTAATATATAAGAAGCACATTTCATATAAATATAAATTATTAAACAGTAAAATCTTCTTCTGTAATTTGCTACCGTGGCAATTTGTGTGTCTGTCCAGGATTTTAAATCACCTGTAGCTCGCAAACCGTTTCACCTATTGACTTGAAATCTGGTACACATATAGTACGTCACGTCTACTATCCGCTTTATGGGTGATGATTGTATTACTCTTTTTATTTTTATTTTATTTTAGTGTAGAATCAACTCCTATCTGCACACACCAGGGCGGCCGTGGGCGGATGCGTATGGTGTATTCACTCCATGTTATCGTGCATTGCGCTGTCACTGGTATTTTGATAAAAGAATTTGAACAACATATAAGAAGCGTATAAATTATTAAACAGTAAAACATTAACATTTAAGAAGTAAAGTTAGATTAAGTACTACTGCAGTGCCTTCGGGTATACCTCATTTTTTGTTTGCCCATTACATGCTTAAATGTATACATTTTTTGGTGTGCCTACCCGAGAACACGCGACATATAACCGAGCGTGGGAGAAGCATGGATTTTAAACACGAGTTGAGTTCATCTGCTGGTCTCCCTCGTGGAATAACTGGTAATGTTTGACTAAAATCTACAGCGAGTAAAACGACATTACCTCCTATTTTTTTTTTTACGATCTCTGAGATCTTGCTTTTTTCGGTTCAAGGCTTCATAAGCTCTTTTATGTTGTATGGTGTACTTATCCCAAACCATCATCTTTGAATGTTGCAAGACTTTCGCCTTGTATGTAGATCGGGGTAATTACATTCATTGCATTCCTAGTCTGAATCACAATCTGATTGTATGGGTGGTTACCTGGCACTGTAGGGTTGCCACCCGTCCTTTAAAATACGGAATCGTGCCGCATTTGAGAATGAAATTGCGCGTCCCGTTTTGAATCAATACTGGACGGGATTTGTCCCGTATTTTTTTTATCATTTTTTTTAAAGCAGCGTCTCATGCAAATCATCCCACACGCATTTTATGAAGATGCCTCCTTTCCTACTTTTGATTGGGTAATACTTGATGTCATCGTTAGTTTGATTGGTCTTTTTAACTGTCCAGTGAGGAGGGCGTGTCTTTTAAGTAGAGTCTGCAAAGTGTTGGCACTGAGATGTGGCGTCAGCGCCAGAGTTGAAGCCCCTAACGTTGCGGTCAGCAAGTCGGCTAACATCCGCCATGTGCCGTCTTTCAGTTGCGAGAAGCAGATCATAGAATGGTTGAAACTGTTGCCCCTAACGTTGCGCCACGGCGTGTGGTTCGTTTATACCTCGTGTCTTCTCATTAAACTTTTATCTTGCGAATATGT
The DNA here is from genome assembly GCF_900747795.2 of Erpetoichthys calabaricus. Taxonomy (NCBI): domain Eukaryota; kingdom Metazoa; phylum Chordata; class Cladistia; order Polypteriformes; family Polypteridae; genus Erpetoichthys; species Erpetoichthys calabaricus. The sequence continues at coordinate 91,539,548 of NC_041402.2, forward strand.
TATTGCAATCCGCAGCGGGAGCGTTTCTATAAACTTAATTTAAACTTACGTTTTACACCGTGCTTTGTTTCCCTTATGAACATGCTTGTATGCTTCACTCGCTCCCTTCTCAATTGTTTAATTAATTTTTTGCTCTTCGCTGTTTGCGGCTCTTCCTTCATTTCCCCCTACTTCGTTCTTTTATCTCGCGAATATGTTATTGCAATCCTTAACGGGAGCGTTTCAATAAACTGATTGAAAATAGTTTTGCATTTACCTTTTTAGTAAAAGGCAAGCTTTTAAGCCTGAGAAATCACCCCGTAAATGCACACGTTTAATTGCACATGTGTTAATATGTATGGTTACACAGTATTAAAAGACAGTGAACAACGTCAGTTACCTTTGTTCCCGCGTTTGATAAAAGGCGAGCTTTTAAGCCTGAGAAATCACCCCGTAAATGCACACGTTTAATTGCACATGTGTTAATATGTATGCTTACACAGTATTAAAAGACAGTCAAAAATTAACGTCATTTACCTTCGTTCCCGCATTTGACTCGTGCTGTAAATCTCTTCCTTGTTTTTAGTTCACGTGATTACGTAGGAGGCGTGATGACGCGATACGTGACTCCGCCTCCTCCATTACAGTGTATGGACAAAAAAAATGTTCCAGTTATGACCATTACGCGTAGAATTTCGAAATGAAACCTGCCTAACTTTTGTAAGTAAGCTGTAAGGAATGAGCCTGCCAAATTTCAGCCTTCCACCTACACGGGAAGTTCGAGAATTAGTGATGAGTGAGTCAGTCAGTCAGTCAGTCAATCAGTCAGTCAGTCAGTCAGTGAGTCAGTGAGTCAGTGAGGGCTTTGCCTTTTATTAATATGTATAGATTCTCAACTCAGCTAGCTCCCCTCCTATTAGCAATATTTACAGAAGCTAGATTAAATAAAATTCTACCTCATACTTTTTGCCAAGCATTAATTACCGTCATTCCTAAACAAAATAAGGACTTTAAACAATGTGCATCATACAGACCAATTTCACTTATGTATAATGATGTTAAGATACTTTCCAAAAAAGACATCTTAACCCATTTACCAAATTCTTTCCGATTGAGGCCTCCAGTTTACCAATTGGTTGATTGAAAATCTGTGTACCAAATGTGGAGGGAGACAGAAACTGATAATAGCAAATCACCTCAAAAAGAATTAAACTCAGAGGGTTCACTTAAAATCCATTATTACTTTCTATGTGAGTAACCACCATCTAAACTTGGACTAATGGTTGCTGGAGGTTCAGTTAGCTCTGAACACTGTGGAGCATGGACCCCTGCACTGTTGGCAGTCAGTAGACAACTCAAGAGACCCCAGAAACCTCAGGTTCCCTACCAGGTACAGGGCTATATTATAATTTGCAGCAGCTACACAAAATCCAGAAGCAAATGGAGAGTCAGGTGGTGAAGCCAAAGGCCAGAGGAGCCACGTATTACAACAAACATAGAAAGGAGCCCAAGGAGCCTGCTACAAATTAGGTGACATGGTCTAGCAAAGGTTTCATTTCCCTGTCTTCCTGTCTTCAGTTTGCTTCAAAGCTTACGCTGAAATATTTCAGACTATTTATAGTAACAGAAGAATTAAGGCCTGTTGAGGATGGAAGCAAGAGACAACAAATGTAGTTAATATGAAGCCCTTCTTTGAATCCTAGCCTGAATCCTGGGGAAGACTATGTAACCGTTGCTACATAATTACTGTCAGGTATATGTTCTATTTCCTTTTCTTCTTCTTCTTCTATAATTCTTAGGGATGAAGATAATCTCCATTTAAAGCAGTGGTGGGCAACTATTTTTTTATGGGGTACCACATGAGAAACCCAGCTTACTACAGAGGGCCGAACACATTCTGTCAACTGTTACATTACGGTAAATGTGTCTTTTTTCACCAATAATAAAATTAATATAGACCACATATTTTCAGGTTTTGTTTGATTTATTGAACCATGAAACATATGCACACTAACACATGCTTTCTAACACAACCTACAATTCATGATTGTGTAAAAAGAACCAAAACAAAATAAAATATACATTTTACTGCATTAATCACTGACAAAATATTTTACTGTCTCTGTATCTTTGACAAATTAATGGGAAGAATTAAGTCTTTGATGAGTTTCAACTAGTGCACTGACGTCAGGTGTAATTCCTGATGTTGCTGTTCATAGTACACATGGTCATCACTGAGAGAAGATCTGTACCTACATTTGTTGAATTTCATTACTGAGAAAGTCTGCTCACATATATATATATGTTGATCCAAAGAAGACAAGCATTCTCTGAGCTAGTCTTCTCAAGTGTGGGAAATTCTCCTTTTTGAGAGAATTGTAGAATGTCAGTAATGGCACTGACTTGAAGTGTTTTGCCAGCAATGCATCAGATTGCAAATCTGTAAGTTCAAGTTGTAGCTCACTGGGGGCACCATCCACATCACATGTAAAATGAGAGGAGATGGTGAACATTTCAGTTTCCACTGTGTTGAAGTCTTCAAATCACCAGGACAACTCACTGTGCAGTGCCCGGAATATGGCTCCATCTCTATTAACCTGATCAGCAGATAGATTCCTCCCTCTCATTGTGGGAAGGTGTGTCAATGTGTTCCTCTCTGCAGGTTTGAGAATGAAGCAGCAGCTTTCTCTATAAGACCTTGACTAGGCTGTGCATATTATTTGCATAAAGACCTTTGCCTTGAAATTTTGTATTCAGTTCATTTATAAGTGCAGTCACATCAACAACAAATGCTAAATCTGAGAGCCACTCAATGCTGCTTACTTCAGCAATGGGTTTTCCTTTCATTTGACGAAACTCCTGAATCTCTGATTTCAGATCCCAGACCTGTTTGAGCACTTTGCCAAAGCTTAGTCACCTGACAGTTGTGTGATCAATCTCACACTCCTCGAACAGTGTGACAAACTATCTATGATTTAATGCCCTAGCTGCCCTGATGAAATTACATCATCAACCACATGATTAATTTTAAGAAATGATTTACATAGCACTTCTTGGTGAATAATACCAGGTACAAATATGAGTTTTTTGGGCTGGATTTATCTCAGCCACTTTTTCCTGCATCCTTTTAAAAGTCCAGCATTTTCACCTGTCAGATTAGGAGAACCATCAGTTGTCACACCAACTAACTTTTTCCACTACAGTCCTAACTTTTTTTAAAGGCACAGATCTTGCTTTACAGTAAAGTCAGTGCAAAAGCAATTGTACTCTCATCCACTACAGTTGAGCAGGCAGGGTAAATGCTTAATAGATATGCAGCCACTTTTGCATACACATACTGACTTCAGTAAATAAATTTGACTGCATAGAAGCCAGTTTCTCTGTCATTTCAAAGTCTTTTGTTATTCTTTCCACAAAAATCAGCCTCTGCACTGTGTCATGAACATTACAACTCTCATCCAAGGCCAAGGAGAAGAAGTTGACGTTTTCCATTGTGTGATTCAGCTGTAGTACCAGATTCTCTGCAATTTCCTCAATATGTCTTGTAAACCAGGGCTGCCAGATGTCCCGATTGATTGAATTCAACATACAAATCCCAAGTCTCACATTGCCTCTGAAAATCCCGATTGAACAAAAATTGAATGGAGAAAAAAATATCTTAATTCAATTTTTATATTGAATATGTAGTTAAAGAGGCTAACTAAATTTTTGTAGACAGTCCGGCATATCACCTTTTATGAATAAAATCTGTAACTGTTTGAATCGTGTGTGTTTGTGTAAATTGTGTGCTTGTGTCGTCGTTTGTTACTCATGCTTATCATGGCTGCTCGTGCTTATGTGTAATTCATTTTCAAAGTGAAGTGATACTGATAAAGGCTTTTTGACTAACAAGGTAGGTCGTATCAGCATATCTGCATTCTATTTACATATATCATGTTGTATCATATGAAACATAAAATATGTTCCAAGTTATGTCAAATATACTCATACTTCTGTAACTATTTTGTATATATTCTCTTCTATATATGTACTTATTTACATATACTTATATGTTTAGATTATATATGTTTATATACCTATATTTAAATACTGTATATATCTATAAATATACAGTCATAAGAAAAAGTTTGGGAACCCCTCTCAGCCGGCATAATAATTTACTTTCAACAAAAAAGATAACAGTGGTATGTCTTTCATTTCATAGGAACATCTAATACTCGGGTGTTTTCCGAACAAAGATTTTTAGTGAAGCAGTATTTAGTTGTATGAAATTAAATCAAATGTGAAAAACTGGCTGTGCAATAATTTGGGTACCCTTGTAATTTTTCTGATTTTAAAGCATGTAACTGCTCAATACTGATTACTTGCAACACCAAATTGGTTGGATTAGCTCGTTAAGCCTTAAACTTCATAGACAGGTGTGTCCAATCATGAGAAAAGGTATTTAAGGTGGTCAATTGCAAGTTGTGCTTCCTTTTGACTGTCCTCTGAAGAGTGACAGCATGGGATCCTCAAAGCAACTCTCAAAAGATCTGAAAACAATGATTGTTCAGTCTTATGGTTTAGGGGAAGGCTACAAAAAGCTATCTCAGAGGTTTAAACTGTCAGTTTCAACTGTAAGGAATGGAATCAGGAAATGGAAGGACACAGGTACAGTTGCTGTTAAACCCCAGGTGTGGCAGGCCAAGAAAAATACAGGAGCGGCATATGCGCAGGGTTGTGAGAATGGTTACAGATTCAAGTCTCACAGCACTTATCCCTTAAACACTTCAAGGAAGGCTCCGCTTCTGTAATCGACTTCACAGTTAAAACTAAGCCTTTAATTGAGAGTAGACGTGTAGCTCAACAGCAGGAATGAATTTGTTTAGCTCTGGGTTCGGGCTGTTTAGAGAAAACGCAGACATTAATACTTAAAACAGGACGGCATGTGACAGGAGTGCAAAACAAAATATCCTTATATAGTCTCATCCTGCTGGTGAACCGAAACAGCCACAAACCTATCTTTGGGTTCAATTTAAAGCTGGCATGACTGGCTTCAAAATAAAACCAAAAGCGTCATCCTCTGTGTTTTGTGGGCTGTTCTAGACTCGGTGAAAGAGCAATAGACACTCGCGTTTCAAGTCTCACAGCACTTATCACTTTAACATTTCTAGGAAGGTTCTGCTTCTGTAATCGACTTCACAGTTAAAACAAAGCCTTTGATTGAGAGTAGATGTGTTGCTCAACAGCAGAAATGGGTTCGTTTAGCTCTGGGTTCTGGCTGTTTAGAGAAAACGCGGACATTAATGCTTAAAACAGGACGTCATGTGATGGGAGTGCAAAACAATATAGTCCTATATAGTCTCATCCTGCTGGTGAACCGAAACAGCCACAACCCTATTTGGGTTTGATTTAAAGCAGGCATGACTGGCTTCAAAATATAACCAAACGCGTCGTTCCCGGTGTTTTGTGGGCCGTTCTAGACTCCGTGAAAGAGCAATAGACACTCGCGTTTCAAGTCTCACAGCACTTATCCCTTAAACACTTCTAGGAAGGCTCCGCTTCTGTAATCGACTTCAAAGTTAAACCTAAGCCTTTAATTGAGAGTAGACATGTAGCTCAACAGCAGGAATGGGTTCGTTTAGCTCTGGGTTCTGGCTGTTTAGAGAAAATGTGGACAATAATGCTTAAAACAGGACGGCATGTGACGGGAGTGCAAAACAAAATATTTTTTGTAGACCAGTGTAATTAATTATGGAGGTGTGCAAGCAGGGCCGTATTTATATGAAAAGAGTCCCTAGGCTATTCCACTTATGAGGCCCTTTCACCTTCCATTTTTAAGTTTGTAAATTACATGAGAGATAATAAAATTTTGCTAACAATTTGAATGTAGGCCCCTCTTGATCTTGAGGCCCTAGGCTGAAGCCTAGTTAGCCTATAGGAAAATCCGGCCCTGTGTGCAAGTGAACCTGTTTAGCACACTACTCTTTATTATGATACAATACACATCCTCATATTATCAGAACATTTCCTACCTCAAAAATGATCGGCGGCTTTGTTTCTATTCATTTTTTTGGCTTTTGCTTTAAAAGCTCAACAATGAACGCAAGTACAGTAGCACACCAGCGCTGATCCTAGAGGGTCTTAACGTTGACATTTTCTGTTACTTTAGTGTTTGAGGTTTACTGACTTAGAATCAGGGCTTTTTATAACTGCCGGCTTTAAAATTATGGAACTCGCCACCTTAACTTATTTTTATGATTAGATGTTTAGCTATTGTCTCTTGCTGACTTAAAAGATCAACAGGCATGAATGGCATAATCATAAACGTGGTATATTATTAATTCTTGTCATTTTCAATATAACAGTATAGTAGTTAATAGTTTATCATTTTGCAACAAACATATCAGATATCACTTACCAGAAAATTGGCAATGAATGCAATAACGTATGTCATTTATTTTCAATGGATAATTCAGATTTTAGTGCTTCACTGTTTTGTAAAGAACACGTACGATTAATTTAAACCAGAATTCAGCAAAATTGGATATGCCAAAAAAATAAATGAATAATAATAATTATGATAATAATAATAATAGAAAGCCTTGGAACATCTCCCCGAGATTTTTTTCTCATGGATCACAAATTTCATGAATCCTCAATTGACAACACTTCACTAAGTTTCATCTTTAGCTTTGTATGGACCAGACTGACCTTGGTTACCAAGCGTGATTTGCCCCAATCCTGTATAGTGGAATGGAAACTGCCTCAGATAAGCCCGTGTCTCGATCTAAGTGACGTTCACTCACTAAGCGCACTTTGTGTTTCATCCACATTTCTCTGAATCTCCTAGCATATTGTCTCTTGGCAAAGTGTTATATTTGTCTCAGCTCATCTGCTGTCTACCACCCATGTTCTTCAAGTGCATTCTGCATTCTGTTGGGCTTATCATGTCCAGTACAGATAGTGGAATACTGTTGTATGATTGTTATTTTTTATTTTGTTACATGTAACAGTATAGTGTAGTTTGCAAAAGAAAAGTTGGAAAAATTTACTGAAATGAGTGCATTTAAAAAGCAAACACCCTGTGATGGTAGGGACAGTCACCCTTCTACATCAACAAATTGAGTTGCTTTCGACCTTCGATGAAATAATTTATTGCAGCAGTACTGTCTCTTTCAAATGTACTAACCCCCAATTCCTGTGCTTACTTTTCTTTCTCCAAATACCCAATCGCTACACAATCAGCTCTGTAATAGACGTTAAGCCATCTGTAAGCTTAGAACGCCGATTCTTCAAAACTTTTAAGGAACATTGAACTATCTTTGTAGTACGTGTTTAATGATTCTATCCATCTATCCTTCCTGTTGCGCCAGCCCCAGCAAGAATACAGCGCGAGGCAGGAACAATCCGTGAACGGAGCGCCAGCTCCTCGCTAGCTCTGTGGCACCGTGTCCTCACATGTTTATTAACAATTTAGATTATTTAAATTATGTTAACATTTTATCTGTATAATATAATAAACTTTATAAAGTGGCTCAGGTTGTGCAATATAATAACTGTATCGCAAGTTTACATTGAGGTTATTGTACTTCTAAGTACAAAGTGTTCTACAAGGAGCACTTGATGGACTGATTGAGTGCGCTTATAGTTCTTGGATTGAAACTGTTTCTGAACCACGAGGAAAGGCTCTGAAGCGTTTGCCGTATGAGAGCAGTTCAATAGACAGCATATCTGAGGCAGCATGTGCTTGATGCTGTATACTGATAATCTCTTTCCAATCATCTGCTGTAGAGCTGTGATTCCCCACTCAGATACAATGATATAAATACTCCGAGTGGTGCAGTGAGAGTAATATGGAAAAAGATGATCCGCTGTGGCAACCCTTAACGGGAGCAGCTGAAAGAAGAAGAAGAAGATGTAGTGAGAGTAACAATGCTAAAGCAGCTATGGTATTTAAAATAATTTGACCATTCTGTGGACTGTATATTGTTACAGGTTAATTACAATCAGATGCATTAAACTAATAAACAATATGCGGTTAATTTCAGTGTATTTATAAAGCCGCATCAGGGATGTGGATCTAAAAATGAAAAGGGAAACTACACTGGAACAGTAGCACTGCTTTGTCGCTGGGTGCCGCCAGTTTGCAAAACCGAGCGGAGAACTTGCATACACCAGGGTTGGAGCTACCATGAAAATGTGAGTGGCTTTACGGCAAGTTTAGGTTTTATACATCGCGATTTGAGCATGGAAACGTGCTTACGCAACATTTTTGTGCATATGCACTGTTTATACATGAGGCCCCTGGTCTGACCTCTGCTCTCATGAGGTTCAGCAGCTTGGATCAAGGAGGAGTGACATAACACAGCCAGTTTAGCGCAAAGACACTTCACACAATCCACCTGAACAGATTTCACAGGAATAATGAGGAGAACACAAAGCTGTAAGGCTCTGGCATGGATGGAGGTTACAAGTTCTGGTTTAAGAGGTTCACCACTTGCAGAGAAATGGATGGCCAGTACACACAACCCATAAGGCACACCCCGGGTTTTAGTCTTCTTAGCATTATTTTTATCCCAGAAAAAAAAAATAAAAAGAGTCAACAGCTTTGAAGTTTACAATAAACAACATTTATTTCTGTCGCCCATTTTCATACAAATAATGCATTGAAATTGCTCTACAAGGTGTTAAAAGAATTAAAGTAAAACAAATTAAAATTAGATAAGCATAACAATTGGAAGTCTTATACACTTAATCCTTCCAAAAGCACTGAAGCAATGTATGGACAGTTTAGAAGTCATGGGCTGACATTAGTCCACCAGACAATGACAAGAATATCAATTAGATGGTGGACATGAATCCCTTACCATATACAGTTTTTAATGCATTTATTGGTTACATGTGAATTAATACAAAAGGTTTGTTTAGACAATTCACCATTTAGCCAAACTGGTAGCTGAATAACATATTCTATTTCTATGGGTTTTAAATAGACAAAACTGACTAATTATCTTAGCTTTATTGTCTGAGAGGACCTGGGTGCTTGGCCTGTGCAGATGTAGTCCATCTCTTTGGAAGAAACACTGTTGCCCCAGGAACAAAGTGAAATTGTCAATGTAGGAAAAGCTAAACTCAACAAAGAAAGTCTTCAGCCAGGCATTGAAGGAAAACCAGCAACTAAAAGCCTCAGCTGAACATCAACAATTTATGATGCTTAGATAATACATTTTATAGAAATAAGGTATTATCTAACCATCATAAATAGTCCAGAGAGACCAATCCCAGGTACCCTCATGAGTGATGTGAAGCAGTGAGCCGAAGTCCTCTTTCTGCACCCCTGACCTGAAATTGTGAATGTTTGTTCCCACATGGAAAACTATGGCATCAACATCTTTTTTTTTTTTTTTTTAATTTAAAGAAGAGCTTTCTGTCCTCGTGCAGCATTAATCACCAGAACGTGTGCTCCAGGAAAGCAGGATACAAGTGTTCTGGGAAGAACTGCACAATCCATGTTTCATATATGGAGTACCCCAAAATAATAGCACTTTGGCAGGCAGCTGGCCCACATTTGACATCTTCAACACTGTTCTTCTGCTGATATTGCAATTCTTCTCTGGGCACTTGAGGTGGAAGGCCCCTTTTTGTTTGGTGCTCACACACTCCATTCCGAGTGGGCACACAGGTATAACAGATACTTGCTTCAAGAGCTGCTAGGGTATGGACAAAGCCGGCAGTCTATTGCTGGAAAGAAAAATGCCCCACTACATCACAATTCCTATAGCCAGTGTGAAGCTTTAGTGTATGTTCCTCCAAAACCTTTACTTCTTCATTAATGTTTATATGCTCACAACTGCTGTTCTCCATTAAATCTGTGGGAGCTTATAGGGGAGGGGAAAAAAACACAATAAGCCAACACACATGTAAAAGAAACATTCAAATCCCAAAACATCAACGCAGTACAAAACACATGTCAAAAGTCCAATGATGTACTGATGCAGATTAGATTTAGTATTGGTGCTTCGTGTGATGTTTTGAAATAGTCTCCAATGCACAGGCACTGATGGAGCAGATGTCAAAAGATATTTTTGTAATGTTTGGTCTCTTGTTTGCACATGAGGGTAGAACATCAGAGGCCACCCCACCCCCCACCAAGATTGTCATGCACCATGCCATAGCTTTACGCATTCACAGTACTGGACTCCGGCGTCTCACTGCAGTTTGGTGGTATACTACCAAATGCTCAGTTTCCCTTTGAAGTGAAACCTCAAGCTGATTAAACGAGGTAGAAGAAGAGCTCATTATACAGTAACCTTACTCAAACAACTCAACCTCACCAGCAACAACACAGACAAGTTATCAAGGCTGTCTTGACTGTACTGAAAATTGTTCCAATGTTGGCAGCAAGATTTTACCCTCTAGATGGCAGCAAAACAGTCCCGAGAGAGTTATTCAGGACTATCATGGTAAAGCAGATCATTACAAGTCTCCCCGTGCACGATTTTGTCTTAACCATATTTACACAGAATTACAAGTGTGAGCCACCCTCTGCGTTACCACCAGTGAGGTTGACAGATGACATCACACACATGAAACCCAAGTCGAAAGACACCACAGACAACAAAAACAGACCTATCTGCTGTCAGCCTATACAATACAAAATACATGCATAAGAAAGTAAATTAAAAACACACAAAGATAACGATAAACAAAATGGACCACAAAAACGCATTTCACAGTGTCCGACATGTGGCTAACACAATTACTGTAAAAGCCAATCTTAGAAATGAGAATGTTCAAATTCACCCAAGTGTTTGTGCAATTTAAACTGAATTTAACTGTACATATACATTATGATAGTAATAGAATTGCCTACCCCATACGCGAACACATAATAGAATAACATTCTTCTATTATGGAAATGTAGAAGAATTAGCCAGGAAGAACCTCACCCTTTTGCTAGAACCAAGGACTGTGTGCTTAGCAGATTACAACTCCAGCAAAAGCAGGCAGAATTGTGACCATACGGACAGACGTTTGGTCCTACTGCATGTCCTGAAAGTGTAGGATACCACAGGGATTAAACAGAACTGTATACAAGATCTTTGTAATATAAATTGTTCTCTTTACTTTAGTGTGAACAGTTGACTTTGAATTTTACTTATACTTTTAAAAATGAAGATACTTTGAATGTGCAATTACTTGTACATACATCACACTTATTGCCTGGATCTCTCTGTGCTGTAAATTGAAGCTGCAGAATTCTAGAAACCTTTGACAGGCTACAATTAGACTTTATTATGGGGTCTCTCTTGTACAAACACTAACAGGATGTTTCAGACCACCAGTCCATGGGATGTACCAAGTACATGACACACATACAGACTCAATGCAGATAAGACAAGGTGTCATCCAGAAAGAGTCCCTTATGACTCTGTGGTTCTGTCACCAGACCTAGTGTAGTGTAACCTTACACAAAAGCATCAAATACTAAAAACACACCAACATGCAGACTGCACAATCACAGCCATCAACACACACAGCATACCAGTCCTCGCATACTCTTTCAGAGTCCTACATTGGTCACAAACAGACATACAACAGCACCAAAAGGAAAATATCAACAGCAGCCCACCAAAACAGCCATAGAACTGAAGCAGGAGGGGGGTCTCAGATATCACTAATTTACACAAAACAGATTAATAATTTAAGAGACTTTTTAAGAGACTTTTCTATTATCGTGATGCAAACCGGTGGGACCGCCACCCCGGTTACTCAATTTTTGGATTTTAAATTATTAAACTGGCCTACCCCAACCACAAATACTAACATTAAAGTTAGCGGGGGTGGAGCATAGTTACCTATAGGTCCCTAATATTAATGTCCCCTTTGGGTTAATAGTCTTAAAAACGATATGATTTGCGTCACAATAATAGAAAAGTACTAAGACTTCTTTCCCAACAAAACAGCAGACATAAAGACTACACACAGCACAAGTTTCAGCAGACACAAGCTCCACACCACAGTCAACATCATAGGACAGGCAGAACTACATCACTTTCCAGACATCCTCAAATATCCAGCCTGATGTGGCTATGCTATGGCATCCAATGGCTGGCTAATATGCAGCAGTATGTTTGGAGAGACAGAAGGGTTTATGCTGGTCATACAAGATCATGTGATAAAGATGAGAAACTACAAGAAATTTCTTTTTAAGGATGCTTACAAACCCAAAGGAATCAAATACAATAAACCTTTAAAATAAATACTGTAATTAAGAGGAGCTGGGTTGTCTCATAGCATCAGGGTCCTCTTAAATACAAAAAAAAACACTACTTACTGAATATAAAAGATCTCCGATATTTCTCATTAATAAACCCTGACAATTATAACCAAATCATCACTTCCATAATGGAACAAAAGAAACATCAGCTGTGAATTTAATGCAAACAGAACAGCCATTCCTATAGACAACCTCTAAACCACATTAAGGAGGTTTGAGGGCTCCTAGGCTACATGGATTTTTGGGGAGCCACCTACCCAAAGCACTGAGTGCTCCACACATCAAGGTCTTAGAATCACACCAAGTCAATGATGATACTGCATAGGCTTAGCATTAAATTTAATGGCAGAAATTGAATAATAAATAACGTACTTGCTCTCCAAAATGAGACAACCTGTGCTCCATCAAAGTGGAGATCTTCATTAGCCACTGCTGCACAGATGACAGTTACAAAGCAAGGTTTGAAGAGCCCACTACAGACCCAACTGTAAATGCCTACATAAACGTGGGAATGGCAAACACTGTATAGGAACAGAAGGCTTGCTGTACTCAATGGGATAAACTCCAGCAGTACCCCCAACCCAAACACCCCAAACCCCAAGACCCTGGTCTGAATTAAGCAGGTTAGAGAATTGACAAACTTCCTCAGTCAGTTCACGGTTTTGAAAGCAGGTCACTCTTAGTGGACATCAGAGTCAAACGATTCAGTCTGTCATGGAGGTCCGAGACCATTCTTCACCAGCTTGAGCTTGGAGGACAATCACTCAGCACTGCATTTGTGACAGACAACACTACGAAAAGCCTGAAAATATCATCTATGTTCAGGAAGATGTCCTGAAAGTTTTTTTTTTTTTTTTCTCTCTCTAATGTAAAGAGGTTATTACTGAATTAACTCACCCGCCCAGAGGAAGACCATTGTCAAAAAATGAAACACAGAAGGAACACCAAAAGATAAAATACAATTACTGCCTGTTCTAAACCCGTATCACAAGGAGTGCTATAGGGGAAATAAGCAACAAGCTGTGTTAATAAAGTGAAACACACACCACACCACTTCATTTCTCCAGCCCTGTAGAGTTTTTTTTTTTTGTTTTTTCTGCCCTCCCGGCCATTGGACCTTACTTTATTCTTATTTAGTATTGCCTAATCTTACTTTTTTATATTTTTAATTTTTGTAAACTTTTCTTTCTTCATCTTGTAAAGCACTTTGAGCTACATCATTTGGATGAAAATGTGCTATATAAATAAATGGTGTTGTTGTATCTTATTGAAATTACTGCTTTATTTTCTAATGTTATTTGTTTATTTATAAAATACAGTATATGTAATGTGTTGCATTATAGTTATAAAATGATTCAGGTTGTTCTGAGACTATACTCAGTGAAGTGCAAAATAAATTGTACAAAAATAACTTGAACTGGATTAAACTGAATTGAGTGTTCATCCTTCACAAAGCACACTCATTTCTACTGTGTCAGTTTAGGGTCACCAATCAGCACACAATTTTTAGATGTGGGAAAACAAACAGATTTACTTAGAAACATAAAACTCACATTAGCTATCTCTGTGATGGTGGTACGAGTGGATGTCTGTGCAGTGGCCTCTCTATGCAACTTGATATCGGTGCCAAATGTTTTGTGTCATTGTCTGCATTCTACTGATGTTTCATTGCCTGGGTGTTCCAGTATCACGCAGGCCTGCGTGGATGACCGTAAAACTATCATACAATATCAAAAACAGAACAAAACAACACTGGATGCAACAGTTCTGGAGACCCTGTGGGAATTCTGCTTGCTTTTTAGAGTGGGCTGCAAGCCATCGGGGCAGTGTTGGACTGCTAGTGGACAAAAGATCCTTTTTACTGAAACTTGTTTGCATGATGGCATTCTGGACTCTGCGGTGCAGTTGGCCGGCTGCTCTTTGTTCCACATGGACAGAGACAACGCGAAGTGTGGTAAGAAATGTGGTGGCTGTGTGTGCATTTATATTAAAAATTAGTGATGCACGATTGTTATGGTAGTCTCTAGACATTGTTGTACTGTGGTGGAGCTTATAGCAATCAAATGTCAGCATTTCTACCTACCACGGGAGTTCATTTTGGTTGTTTTGTTTGCTATTTACCTGCCACCTAACATTAGTCTGGCGCTGGCGGAGTTATATGAAGCCATAAACAACCTGCAAACTGCTTACCCTGATATGGCTATTATCATTGCTGACGACTTCAACCATGCATTCCTTAAATTAGTTCTACCTAGATGCTATCAATATGTGAACTTTGCAACCAGGTGTGAAAACTGTTTAGACCATGTTTACACATGGGCATCAATATTGGGAATGGTACTGGTATCAGCAATACTGGCCTCAATATCACCCGGTATCAGATCGCAAAGAAAATGAGCAGTATCACCCATCACTAGTTTACACAAGTATTAAAGACACTTAATAAAAAATCCAGGGACATTTTCAGAATACCAGTGATGCTCGGAGCATGTAGAAGGGTATTCAGGTCATCACAGACTACAAACCAGCACAGTTAACTGCACAAAACAGTGAGCCCACAAGGAAATCCACCCCCCTCTCAGATGAGCAGGTAATCTGTATGACCAACGCTGCAGTAAGACAAGCTCTAATCAGAGTAAACCCAAGTAAAGCGTCAGGACCTGACAACATACCTGGACGGTGCTCAAGGAGTGTGTAGACCAGCTGGCTGATGTCCTCATTGGTTGTGTTCAACATCTCCCTGAGACAGGCAGTTGTTCCAACATGTTTTAAAACTACCACAATCATCCCGGTTCCAAAGAGATTATCTGTGACCTGCCAGAATGACTGCCATCCTGTGGCACTTACATCAGTCATCAAGAAGTGCTTTGAGAGACTAGTCATAAGCCACATAAAAACCACCCTCCCCAGTTCACTGGACCCTTTTCAGTTTGTTTACTGCCCCAGCTGGTCTATCAATGATGCCATATTCACTGACTCACCTGGACAAACTAGACTCTCATGTAAGGATGCTGTTCATGGACATAAGCTCAGCATTCAACACTATCATTCAAGAGAGACTGTGCATTAAGCTGAGCGAGCTGGGCCTCAGCACCCCCCTTGTAAATTGGGTTTTAGACTTCATGACATAAAGGCTTCAATCAGTCCGCATCTGCACCAACACCTCCAAAACCAACACACTAAACATAGGGGCACCATGGAGCCCTTTGCTTTTTAGACTGCCGACACATGACAGCTCAGCACAGTTTAATTCAAACTAAATCATCAGGTTTGCAGATGACATGACAGTGGAGGGTCTCATTAAGAAAAATGATGTCTCTGTATTCATCAAGTGTAACAATTTGATTACATCTTGCCTTAAGAAGGGGCCTGAGTTGCCTCGAAAGCTTGAATATTGTAATCTGTTTAGTTAGCCAATAAAAGGTGTCATTTTGCTTGGCTTTTCTCTACATTCATAATGGCTAACACGGTACAACACCCTAGTATTCAAGCACTAAAAATGCTAGAAAAAAAAAAAAACAGAAGTGTAATAAATATATCTTTTCTTTAGTACTTTATTTCCTTATCTTAATATCTCTTCCATGCAGGGACCAGAAAGGAATGTATTGGTTGTATTATGGCTGAGGATCTAAAAGAAATCCTTCGTAGGGAGCATGTGCCTCCTACAGGAAACAACATTGCAAAGTGCCTCTGGAAAATGTCATATTTATAGCAATCTAACAGTGTAAAAAGCGCAACTCTTTGGTGCAGCTATGACATCTACACACCTGCAAATAACAAAAATGCTAGCCACATAGTGTAGGCTAGAGTAGGTCTTATGTAGTTCAATCAGATAGGATGCTTGTGTGTCCAATCCATAGTAGGTCTGTAAGCACAAGGGAAAACAAAGTATTGAATGGGACAGTTGGGATAACCTTAACAGAAGTTGTAGTAAGTGTGGAAAAGTGTAATATTGTTAAACATACATGCTTATTAAAGTGTAGTGACAACAACCACATAATGATAATCACATATAAGCATGGCACCACCCCTACTAATAACAAAGACAAACCTGATTTTGTTAATGATAATAAAAAGAATGTATCCCTTTAAAATTAACATTAATCACTGAGATATGTGTGATGAACTGAATGCTATGGTAGATCTTAAATGTATATTTTTTTTGTCAACACTCTAAATTATTTTTTACTTAAGACTGAAAAACACTTTAGCATTTATAATTCTATGAGATTATTTCAGTGTTCTACATCAAAAGCAACACTTTTGCTTACTGTTAGATGTGGCAACTTACTAGTAGTCTTGTGTTGTTGACCTGTGAAAAAGACAAAAGACAAAAAATGAAGTCATAAATAAATAAACTTACTAAAAGATACATTATCTAAATAATTATGATAAACTGTAGAGGCAGTGTGGCATTGTGAGCACAGTGTTAGGCATTAACCAGAAAGATGAATGTTCAGTCCCTGCTATTTATTCACAGTGAGAACTTGAGCATGTCACTTAGCTTGCTTGGGATCAAACTGTAAAAATAAAAAGTAAAACAAACAATTTTAACATATCCTGATACTATTAGTCACCTTGGGTAAAGACAAATATACAGTAATATCTGTATACGTATATTAACACTGCAAAAATACTTTTCTGGATATTTATATTAGTAAACCTTTCAGTAGATTTGAAAATGTTTATATAGGTCATTTGATACTTTTTTGATTGTAAGGGGAAATTTTATTGTTACATCTAAAACACTGACATAATTCTTTACACCAAACAATGTTATTGTTCTTATTCCTACTATGCACCCTACACAGTATGTAGATTAGATTAGATTAGATCAGGAATCTCAAACTTCAGTCCTGGAGGGCCACAATGGCTACAGGTTTCCATTCTGACACTTTCCTTAAATAGTGACCTGTTTTTGCTGCTAATTAACTTGTAGCCCTAGGCTCATATAATATAATATTCCCCTTAATAATGTTTACTGGTTGTTTTTAAAAAAAAGGCTTTAGAGAGGCTTTAGAGCTCCGGGTGGTGTTCACATGAGAACCTGTTGGACGCAAGGACAGGAAGAAACGGTGGTTAAAAAAAGAAAGAAAGAAAAAGAAAAAGAAAAAAGGTGGTTGTGAGTTGAGCGACACAGGCGAACTAGCGGAGTTAGCCTGCGAAGAGGCACGTGATACATGGGATAGCGCTCCAGGTGACCAAAGGAAAGCCTGGCAGCTCCTCGGGCAAGGAGGAAAAACAACAACTTTCACCCCATTTGGACAGACTAGCTCCATTTCGCTTGCAGCGTTTTCCCATGAGCCTGCCTGCCTGCAGGGGATCTCCATCATTTTACCACAGCGTGGAAGTGCTGTGTTTGGACAATGGACACTGATGTTCTCTCCGCTTATTTGTGAGTACTGTGACCTTTTATGTTGGCTCATTAGAGTGAATGGGCCTTAACGTTTTTGGTCACCACGTTCATGAACGTCGACCAGGCCTGCAACGAAGGGGGTTTGTGCTAATATTTTATTTTGGTGGCTGCTGACTTGTGTGTGTGTGTCTGTGGGCCCCTAAAGTTGTTAAGTTAAAGTGAGGTTTTAGTGATTAAGTTTGCTCATATTATAGATTTGGTTATTGTGCTCTTCTTTAACAGTGGGATAATTTAAGTGCTGGTAAAAGCAAACAGTTAAAAGTACTTTTGTAAGGTTTAAGTACACTGCCTGAACCTATAGGTATTTGTTGAAGTGTAAATATACTGCAATTTGTGTGAGTTTTTCTAATTTCTGTAATCTATGATTTGTGGGAATTTTGATTGGACTTAACTATAAATAGTTGTATTTATGTTTTTTAGATATTTTTCCAATTTAGTCAATAAATTTTGTTATATTTTGGGAATATATTTGTATTGTGAATTGTGTAACAAGTTACTAATTGTGAAACAGCTGGCAGCTTATTACTGGGGAGTAGGTATTAGTTAAGGGAATCTAATTTATCCTCTAAAAACACATATTTAAAATTAAAGGGGTCTTCATAAATCAGTTTAGGTAAATAGAGTTCACGAACGTAGGGCGCTGTCATATGAGTAGTATGAGCCATAGACTTTCTGTCAAAATGATTTATGACCTTTAAGCTCCGCCCCTTTTTGGCTGTCATTAAGCCCCGCCCCTTTTTGATGTATGTGTGACCCTTCCTTGAACCCTCCCCTGGGACCTGTCAAGGGTGGGGTTGGGGGGTTTTGATGGATGTGTGACCCTTCCTTGAACCCGCCCCCACCCCTGTTTGTCCAGGGACCTGTCAAGGGGGCTTTTGATGGATGTGTGACCCTTCCTTGAACCCGCCCCACCCCTGTTTACCCAGGGACCTGTCAAGGGGGTTTTAAATGGATGTGTGCCCCTTCCTTGAACCGCCTCCACCCACCTGCTTGGTTCTCCTTTCTGTCAAGAGCAGACTTGATGGATGTCTGCCCCTTCCTTCACACCACCCCTATCCCTCTCCCGAAGACAAGTCTAGGCATGTCAGGGCCGTTGACATGTGCCCAGGTATGAAGGACCTGCCTCTGCCTCGGCTCCTGGTCAGGCAGGCCCTGATGATTGGCCCCTTTCATTTCTCCCGAGGACAGCCCCAGAGCATGTTCCAGCCAGAGCGATCTACCTTATAGCCTTTCCTGTCTCTACTGTTTTGGGTAAGAACCCCTGTATTTAAAATATCTATTACTTTAAATATCTAAACTTTGGTTTAGCACTTGTAAGTCGTTTTTTATTTTATCTAAGTCAAGCAGAAAAGGACCCCAGACAGTCTCTGCACTGTCCATGGGCTTTCACTCTCTCCCCACAGTTAAGGTATGAGAGCGGAGCAGGCAGTCTCTGTGTGATGCCCCAGGGGCTGAAGCTCCAGGCATACATGCAGGGATGTATGCCCCTTCCTTGAACCCGCCCCCCTACCCACCTGCTTGGTTCTCCTTTCTGTCAAGAGCAGACTTGATGGCTGTCTGTCCCTCCTTCATCCCGTCCCCCACCCCTCTCCCGAGGACAAGTCTAGGCATGTCAGGGAAGGTCTCTGCCGTCCACAAAACCCTGCCCCTTCTGAAAGTGTTGTATAAAAAAGCGGTTCATCCAAGCTCAGAGCATGTTCCAGCTGGAGCGATCTACCTTATAGCCTTTCCGGTCTCTACTGTTTTGGGTAAGAACCCCTGTATTTAAAATATCTATTACTTTAAATATCTATCTAAACTTTGGTTTAGCACTTGTAAACCATTCTTTATTTATCTAAGTCAAGCAGAGAAAGACCCCAGACAGTCTTTGCGCTGTTAGCAGGCATGAGAGCGGAGTAGGCAGCCTCTGTGTGAGGCCCCAGGGGCCGAAGCTCCAAGCGTACACGCAGGCAAGCAGCTCTCTCTGTCTACACAGCAGAGTACCTGGGTCTCTAAAAAGCTGACAGTCTCTGAGCCCCTGTGAGCAGGCACGTGTACCAACTGGAATCCCATCCTGCTGCGTTCTGCGCAAGCATCCTTATCAGCAGCTGGGCTTAGCTGCAAACACTATGAGCCCAGAGCTCCGCTAGATACAGCCACAGGCTGGGAAACTGGCACCCCCCTAACCTCCTCCCTGCTGTGTTGTGTGCCCGCATTTGAGTATGTAATGTTTAGGGTCTGAGTTCTGCGCAGGTGCGAAATGTCCTATAGCTGTGATATCCGGCGTCCCACTGGGGATTCCCTTGTGAGTTCGCTTGCAATTTCACACATCATCCCCCTTGATATGTAAAGGTTGAACTTTTTTAAAAATCATACACAATTAAATAATAGGCAACAGGGACCTTTTATAGCCTGTTTGAGATGTATAAAAAAATCTATCCTTGGCTTTATAATTTACAGTATATAAAACAATCCCTTTTCCATCCCATTTTAAATATAGATCGATATAGGCCCCTGATATGTAAAGGTTGTACACAGTTAAAGGATTTTAAAAACATACACAATTAAATAATAGGCAACAGGGACCTTTTATAGCCCATTTGAAACGTCTAAAAATCAAGCCTTGGCTGTATATTTTATAGAATAAAGTATATCTTTTTTATAGAAAGCCCTGTTCCATCCATTTTAAATAAGCAGCTGCCACCTAGGAAAACACATTGCCTTACCTTGTGGCATGCAAAGGTGACTTTTTTTAAAAATACAGGACTTTTTGGAGTCCGGCTTTGCTCTCAAATCCCTCAGCTACTAGCAAAGTCACGGGTGGCACAGCAGAAGGGTTTCTGAACCATTTCTTAGTGAATTTATTTTGATCTATAGTGAGGTGTGCTTGTTTAACAAGAGGCAGGATTTAAAAATGCAGGCAGGCTGTGAATTAGCTGTGGCATAGTTAAGAGCTCAGTATTCTGAAATATGTGCAGAACGGTCCCATTTGTGAAATGCGTACTCTTTTGAATCGGAATCCCGCTGTAACCGTTTGTTTTCTTTACGGATCAGACTGTTTATAAAAGTCTGAGGTAATAAAACATTTTTACTTTATAAACTCTCATTTGGATAGCCGGTTGGAGACAGCCTCTAAGGATGAACTGGGACCAGGAGCTTAATGCAACTGTGTTTTCATTCCTCTAAATGAAATATAATTATTTTAATACAGCCTAGTAGCCCCAAAGTCCGGATGATTTTTAGATGTATCAAGTGCATTGTTGAATAATGGGGTAAATGAATAGTATAAGATGTACCGGTATGTATGAGATTATATCTTAATACACAGGGAACCTGAGACCCGTCTGTTTTTACTTATGTCTTTAAAAAGTTTGTATACATTTTTCTGTGGTACCTGTTTCTTTATCTACTTTTTTCAAAAACGTCAGGTATCTTTGTAAAGCGGTCATATAAAGTTTTACTTTTGCATCGGAGCTCAAGTCACCGCGGTCAAGTATGAATTTCATTTGTTTATCCAGTTCACTTTCCGTAGCGCTTAAAAGGTGGGGGAAAACGGGGCTTTCTGTCGCCTTTTGCTGTTGAGGGACCAGGCACATCTTGCACGTATATTCATATTTATCCTCTCGAACCTATTAAACTAGTAATGAAAGGAATGGCCGCGCTTATGATGATTTTTAATTTTTTGCTTAGCTCATTTCTATAACATAGGAGCCTTTTGACAAAGGAAAACTCTGTAAATACACTTGTGCATTTAAACAGAGATTTATAAGAAAGCAGGTTTCTACCTTAGCCTGGTTACACACCTTATCCCAGTTTTGTACGTGCATTTAAAAGCACTCACTGTTACACTAGCACAAAATGTTGATATTTTCTGTCTACTCAAAAACTAAAATTATTTCTATTAACACAGGTGATAATTAAAAAGTTAAAAGCAGAAAAGCCCAATTATGTTTTTTTTTTTGTCATTGGGAGGGTCCTAGGGTGACACTTTTCCCTTTTATACTCTTTCTTACGTAGACCTTAACACATATTCTTACCAAAATAGTTCATCACTTCCCAGTTCCTGCAACTTCAGGTAATTAGACAGAGCTCCATAGCAGGCAGAAGAAAAAGAAAAGTATTATAGGTCAAATACACAGTGCCATAAAACAAAAGAAAAATAATGTGTGAACACCACACAACCTGGTATTGCTAGATGTTTCATTTTTTTTCCAGGTGACCCATTTTTGTGTTGTTTGAGGTATCAGCCATAAGTCAAGATCTTTCTTTTAGTCTTTTTTTTTTTATACTGATTTTATAAAGCTAATCTAGGTATGATGTGGTCATCCTGTCTCCAAGACAACTTTACCTTTATTACATTTAAATTTCTTGTCTCTGAAAATTCATTCATAGCTCATACGCTTCTGCTCTTAGAGCCAGGAGGCTATAGTGCGTTGTGCTTGTTTAACTAGAGGCAAGGGTTGTAAGAAGCGCTCTTCTGCACATCTGAAGTTCATTGAACTAAAATCATGTTTTTAAAATCAGCACGCTTGTATACCTCACAAAATAGCAGAGCTAATTACTCTTTCTGCTTAAACTAATTATCAAATATTCAGGTAATTCTTAATTAAACACTAAAGCATTAGTGAACAAAATACATTTTCAGTAGCCAAGTAAAATGACCAGTTGCTTTAACATGAAAATAAAGCCTCTTTAGAAAATAAAGCATCTAAAAGCATCTTTGTAAAGGTCCAATTTTAAAACATTATAAGAAAAATCCTTGTTTCTAAAAGAGTTTTGCCCATTTTTCCAACGGGTTTCTTGACTGATCTTTGGAATCATCAGGGCCTTTCTGATCACATCCACCCAAACATAGCATATAACTTAATTTCTGTACTGTACTCATTTTAAATGATAATAGCCAGTATAAAGTCCCTAAAGGAACTGGGGACATCTGATATCCATCCATCCATCCATTTTCCAACCCGCTGAATCCAAACACAGGGTCACGGGGGTCTGCTGGAGCCAATCCCAGCCAACACAGGGCACAAGGCAGGAACCAATCCCGGGCAGGGTGCCAACCCACCGCAGGACATTTGATATCTTCTATCATATATCTTTTTTTTTTGCAAGCCCAAGTAATTCAGAGTCTGCTTACAACACAAATGTACAGTTATTTTTTCTCAAATGGCCAAATCTTTGTCATGCTAATCATGAAAAAAAAAAAAATCAGATTTTATTCTCATTTCTCATTTGCATATTTGATTATACCTACTTAACTTTTATCGACATTTATCTTATCGCTATATTTATTTTTCTAGTATCAGAATGTAGTTTAAGTTCATTTGTTTTGGGTTCAATAGATGTATTTTTCATTTTTTCACATCTTCGCGCCCCCTAGGTGGGGTCCGCCCCAACAGTTTGAGAGCCACTGTTGTAGGGGTTTATTTGTAAAACACTCTGGGGCACTTCAAGCTAAATTAGATTCCCTCGGTTATTCAGATATCCATCGGTGTTCCATTTTTGTTATAAAATTGTATTTAGTCTCTCTTTATTTACTAAACATTTTATACGATGATTAGAAAACAGTTATCTTGTTCAGGCTTTAATTTAAATCATTAACAGATTATAACCACTTGGTACTCAGGGTGCTTTGTATAATACAAAGTTTTAGAAATTCTGTTAACGCTTGGTAATAGCCTTTCATTTTACATCAGTTATGAGCCCCTGAAAAATAAGAATGGTTATAGTATGTTATAGGAGCCTATACACTACAGGGGTGACGATTAGGCTTATTTTGGACACGTTAGGCAAATTAGGAAGGAAAATGTTTTAGTGAATAGTTACATAATATCTATCATAGGTGTTAACACAAGGATTAAAATTTTACTAAAACTGTGAGGTTTATTTTTTCTTTTAGGTAGTCCAGGTTACATAGGATAGTTATCCTTGAAAACTGCTTTTCCCCTCTGTTTGTGAAAAAACCACCCTTTGTTTTAGTAGCATTCAGGGTGAAGGGGATGTAAGTTTGAACTGTGATTCCAAGAGTCAACAAGTGTCTGCAATCTTCTTGAATACGAGTCAAAGGACCAGGGTTTGTGCAATGATCACGGTCAGGGGCAGAGTTAAGCTAGACATTATTATTGCAAAATGAAACATTGACTCGCCCATATCAGAAATATAAGATAGTAAAAACTTAAATTTACAAATACTAAGTCACAGAGGAGATTAAAAAACATATTAAGACCGGATCAACAAGGGATCACCCCAAGCTCACTGCACACTACAACAGAACCTACGTGTTCTGTGGTATATTATCAGTTAAACTGTCATCTGTTTAGGCAGTTCCACGGGGGTTGCAAAGAGTTGGGGAAAACATTATTTAACATCTGCTAGTATGATGCTAATTAACATTAGCCTGCTATTGTTAGGACCTTATCCGGCACTAAAAGTTGGGCTTGTGTTCCTCCAGATTCAGGAAGAACATGAAAAAGTGGAGTCATAAAGGAGTTATTACAATTTGAAAAACTGCCGTGATGTATAAAAAACATTGATAGATGACAAAACCTTTATGAAATAATAAGCTTTTTTGACATGTGCAGTCTGGAATAGTTTGAACATGTCTTAAATAGTTAATTTTTAAGTAAAACATAATAAAAATACTAAATATTAAAACTGAATAAAGCACAGAAGTAGCCTTTAATGATATCCATTAGTGTTAAGTATTATCAAGCACTGGGTTCTGTTTATAAGATTTATTTAATTTAGTTATAAGCAAAATGATTGGTTGCATTTTACTTTGAAATTAACAATAGTTTGATACAGCTTTAAGAATTAGAATGCAAGACGAACCTATACACTTAATAACAAATTTTGCTGTTTCAATAGGGATATTTTGGATCTCTGTTTTATTTTAACCTTTTAACAAGAAACCCCTGGACAGGGACATATACCACATATATTGAAAATGAACAGTGCCGACATACTAACTAAATAGATATAATCTAAGATATTTTAGAATATGCATCTCTGCGCTAACCCCATGATTCTGACAAACTAAAGGGTCTCCACTTAATTGTCAAACTCTCTGCGGGGGCTGTGGATCTTGTAATGGAGAGTGTAAAAGATTCTATAATCTTTACTCTGTAAAGGGCAATATGGCGGAGATGTAGTGACTGTGTCCACAGTGTTAACCAATCATAGTACATGATGTTCAAAATTCACCTAGGGTTTTTCAGAAGAGATGGGACAAGTGCGGCGTATGTTCTGCATTCTCTTTTCTGTATTAACTATTCACAATGACCATACTCCTGAGACCTTAGGCCGTTTTTTTATGTAGAAGTACATTTCACAGACCTGAATAAGAGACATCCATCAAAAGGCTCTTGACACAAAGGAGGACCAATCAGGCGGGTGGGGTGGGAATCTCTTTTCAAAGAGTCTTTGACCCCAAGCGGTCAGGATGTGTCGGGCTATAAAAAACTTTTTTCAACGAGGTGTTTTGAACGGTTAACAATCAGAACCTGTCCGGCTATGCTCCTGATCAGGCATGACGGTCTACGGGCCAGACGGGCCCCTACAATGGCCTGTTTTGACCTGAGGCTATCATGCCTGACTCCGAGGACTCTGCGCCTAACAGCTAGCCTCCAGACCAGCCTTCTTGGCCGTACCTTCTTATGCCTTCAACTGACCAGATCTAGGAGCCTGAGCCTGAGTCACCTGACCCTGGTGATATGTCGGGGTCGGATAGTTTCCTGGAGAACCGCGCAGTACCTGACATTTTTGTACCTGCTAATGATATTCTGGGGAGCCTAGCAGGGGCTGAGAAGAAAGCCATTCAGGCCAGGCAACAAGAAGAGGCCGTGTACGACCTGGTAGAGTCTCCGGCCACTTGGAAAATATCACCCAAGGATGCAGATTATGCGGGCATGGCCCTTGAACAAACTGACGGACCCTGGGTGAAACATTTCAAAAGGCTCTGAAGCTGTTTAAGAGTTTGATGGCGGCTCTGCCAGATATAATAGTGGATCGGTACCTAAAAAGTACCTGTCAGGGATGTTGAATAGATCAACCCAGCCAGACATGGCCTACGTGTCTGTTTGAGACTGACTCTGTTTATCGGGTTGGTCGCTTTCAAGAAGCTCTGTCTGCTTTCCGCAAACCGTGGCTCAGGAGCCTGGTTATCAAGACTCTGGGCTGCTTCAACATCTTTCTGCCTTTTCATCAGATTCACGCCTTTGTACAATAGAATGTTTGTTTTTCCGATCGTTTTGTACAAAGGCGTGAATCTGTTGGGACAGGAACTCTTGAAGAGAAAGCTGACAATGGTAGGAACAATAAAAAAATAAAAGCCAGAGCTCTCACCTCAGTTAATGAGTACAAAGAACAGACCTGTCAATTCAAGTAAGTTTCTGTTTATAGCCGACACATCTCTGGTGTCTTACATCCCAAGAAATTAAAAAAATGTGGTATTTATGAGCACGTTGCATACGGACCAGAAAATCTGTGGCAGGGAGCATCATAAACCAAAAATCATTATAGACTGCAATGCTACAAAAGGAGGAGTAGATAACCTGGATAAGTTAGTAAGTGGTTATAGCTGCAAAAGAAGAACCCTTTATTGGCGACTTGTAATATTTTGTGATATCTTGGACATCTCTGCTAATAATTCATTTGTCATTTGCATGGTACTAAATCCAAACTGGAATAAAATAAAGCTCCAGAGAAGAAGACTCTATTTTCAAAAGCTGGGCAAGGAACTGATAAGACCTCAAATCCAGAAGAGACAACACATGCCAAGGACACCTGCCTCTGCAGCCAATTTGAGGAGGATTCAGGAGGAGGATGCTGGAGTCACAGGACCACCAACTCCCTAACCTGGGGCCTCATGCATAACGCTGTGCATAGAATTCACACTAAAACATGGTGTACAGACGAAAGCGGAAATTTGTTAAGCACAAAAAAATCCAGATAAAATCAATATAAATAGAGCCTTATGTTTTGCGTTCTGTGAAAAGACAATGGCAAAAGCACAGGGGAAAAAGAAGAATTTCAGTGAATATCAAGTGGAGTCAAGCAAAAATGTACTATTTGTTGTTTTAAGCAGTAATATAAGCAACAAAAGGAAGTTGATCGAGAAACAGAGTGGCAGAGAAACTCGAAAATTCAAGTTCAGAAAGTCGAAAAGTGCCCAAAATAAATAAGAAGTGGTCAGATATCAAAGTCGCCGTGAAAATGCAAGTCATAGCCCACCGTCTGAGTGTCATATGGAAGCGTATTAGGGTACAGAAAAAAAAAAAAAAATAGGGACACAGTTGAAGAAAATATCCAAATATTACCTTAAATCTTGAAATTTCCAGTTTAATTACGTAGTTTATTTTGTCATTAAATTAGAACATCATAAACTTCATCCTAAATTCATTTAGTTTACTAGTTTCTCAGATCCTATTGTAACTAAAGTAGTACGTTAAATGCTTCTTTCTATGTGTTCTTTTATGTGTTCTATGTGTGTGAATCACTACGTGCTTCTTAAATGGGCTTTCTCTTCCGCCGACAGGACGCAGAATACATTATATTCATGATATTACAGCTCTCTGAACAATTTAAATATTAAAATGTATACTTGATATTATTTTCATAATGATAGAAACTAAACCATGTATTAAACATGGGGACACAGTGGCACAATGGTAGTGACGAAATGGCACCCTGTCCAGGGATTGTTTCTGTCTCCCGCAAGATGCCTACTGCGCGGTGTGCAACCTTCGATGAAATGATTTACTGCAGCAGTACTGTTTCTCTCAAAGTACTATCCTCCAATTCCTGTCCTTCCTTTTCTTTCTCCAAGTAACCAATCGCCACAAGATCAGGTCTGTAATAGACGTCAAGTCATCTGTGAGCTTAGAACGCAGATTCTTCAAAACTTTTATGAAACATTGAAATATCTTCGTAGTATATGTTTAATTATTTCATCCATCTATCCATCCAGGGTCATGCCAATCCTAGCAAGCATACAGCACGAGGCAGGAACAATCCCTGAATGGGCGCCAACTCATCGCTGCCGCTGTCCACTGTTTCCTTACATGTTTAATTTTACATTACTTTAATGAACTTTAAAACTTATATGTATAATGTAATAAACATGCTTTACTGCACTTCATCTTAAAAATGATATCAAGAGCTCCAAGAAGATAGCACTTGGAAGTCTAAATCAACTTAGAAGCCAGTCGTCTTCATATGTAAATACGTGCTTTAAAAAGTGACTCAGGTTGCGCAATATTATAACTGTACTGCAAGTTTAGAGTGAGGTGATAGTTCTTATAAGTACAAACAGTTCTACTAGGAACAATTGATGGACTGATTGACTGCATTCAGACACTTGGGATGAAACTGTTTCTGAACCGCAAGGTCCCTACAGGAAAGGCTCTGAAGTGTTTGCCGTACTGTACGGGAGAAGTTCAGACTGTGTGCATGGCTGAGACAACGTGTGCTAGATGCATATCCCGATAATCCGTTCAGCTGCTGTACAGCTGTGATTCCAAACTCAGATACAGTGGGTTAAATACTCAGCGGTGCACTGAGAGTGACAACGCTAGAGCAGCTATAGTATCTGGAATAGTTTGGTCTTTCTGTGCACCATTATATGGTTACGGGTTGATTACAATGAAATGCCTTAAACTAATAAACGATATGCGGTTAATTTCAAGTGCATTTGATACAGCCACGTCAGGGTGAATCTAAAAATTAAAGGGAAACCTCACAGGAACAGTGGCAGTGCTTTGACGCTAGGTGCCGCCAGTTTGCAAAACCGAGCGGAGAACTTGCGTATGGCAGGATTGAGCTGGCGTGCAAATGTGCGTGGCTTTATGTCAAGTTTAGTTTTTATACATCACGATGTGAGCATGGAAACTGGCATACACAACAATTTTGTGCGTATGCACCGTTTATACATGAACGTAATTGAGTGTGACTAAATTTATGCATATACTGTATATGTGAGTGAACCTGAATAAATATATATATATATATAATTGTGTGAGAAATTGAGACATTTAGAAATGTTAGTAGACTTTTAGAACTAGTGTTTTCATTATTCTAGGTCGCTGCAAGAGAAAACACTGTGAAGTTTATCGAAACAAGAAGGACAGAACGATCCAGTTTACATGCATCAAATGCAAAAAATACATTTGCATGGAACACACTTTGAAAGTCTGCCTTTAATGTGGTTTATAGATGCAATAAATTTGTGCTCAACCAGACTAATTGTACCATTTCAATATAACACTGCATTTCTTTTCAATTTGTTCAATTCAAAACAGTAAACATCAATAACTGTGGAAACCTTGCCACATTTAAATTTGTTCAATATTAATATATATTCCACATATAGCTTGATTATTATTGATTTCTACACAAAACTCAAATTTTGTAACAACAATCGAACACCAATTTCATTGAGAAATGTGATCTAGCAGAGCTTAAGAGTAAATATTAAACATATTTAATGACTATATTGTTTGTAAGTGAGAAAAAATCAGCATTTGTTAAGTAGTTTGACATAAAACATTGTGTTTTTTATTATTTTAAAAACCCAAAAAAACTGCTGATGTAAGAGACCCATGAACACCAGCTAAGTAACAAAATATGAATACCACAAAAGGGTCAGTTAGGATCACATTTACATCTGGCATTAAAATGTTACACCAATGTCCGCTTGCATTTATCTATGCTGCACAGCACACCGCTCTTACTAACCTGCGGTTAGAATAGGAATGAGACTACTAAAATGATATTCCACACTGCCATAAAGAATTTTTTTATTTTTGAATGATGCCAAAGACTTGGTAGTCCCATGAAGGCGGCACAGCTCGACATACAATTTTAACACTCTGCACACTTTATAAAACCGCTCAGGTGAAAGAGCTCACTGGCCGCTCTTCCATGCTTTACCAGACTGCTGACACCACCTTACGCAGTACTTTTCTTTTTCAGCTGACCAGATTCTTGTATGTGGAGAGAATGCACATTTGTATTTCCATTTGTGCTAAATGTGGCTATTTATGGAAATGCTCCAGTGTTGACTCCAGAAAATTGGGAAGTAGTTTCTGTAATTTAATGATGAAAAAATGTCTGCAGCAACTAATTCTACACTTTAAAAATTACATTTTACTTTGTTCATCTTCAAAAATACATGATCATTTTATGAATAATTTAATAAGTATACTTATGTCAAATGAGTAGTGAAAACTTCTGTTGTTATTGAAAATCTCTGTAGTCACAAAATCAGTATTTTGTTAATTACTGGTTATCACTTATACCTGGATATGGTAAGTTGTTTAATGTTATGATGAATTTAGACACTGTTAAAAATAACTTTTATTTCATTAAAATACATAGACTGTTTTTGAAATGGGGTCTTAATTTTGTGTTATGTTTTTTAAAATACAGACAACATATAGCACAAGGGCAAATATGCTTTTGATAATAAATGTAAGCACAAAACAAACACCTATGTCAAGACTGCAGCAAAAGTACAAGTGGGTCAATATCATGGTCTGTTTAGGAGAGCCCTCTCATATTCTTCTCATAAAAACTTTTTATAAGGTTGTGTTCCATGAAGCTGAAGTAGATCATTTATGAAAAAAAGACACACTTCAAAACATTTTAGGATCAACTATGGTGTGCCTTGACACTCTTGTTGAAGTGGGAACTCATGTAGTACAAAGCGCTTTTAAAACACTTGCAGTGCAGTTAATAATTTGAAAGATAATCCGTTGTCATTTTTGATTGTTGCCATAACAATATTTGTATGTATCTCAAAAATGACTCAAAAATGAATTACATTCAATCACTTTACTATTCTTACAGTATTTATTGTTCCCTTTTCACATATAGGCAATTATATGCTCTGAATATTTTATATTTCTTGTTGGGATTTTTACAACCCCTGTAAAAAATATTGTTAAAGGACGTCACCGACCCCTAGGTATTTCCTGAAAGCTACACAGGGTAAGTCAAAATTATGTAGCACTAAAGGTACTGCTATGTATTGTATATACTTATATACAATTTTTGTGGACAATTTATGTGCCACATATGGTACATGTGTTGAACATGATGGCAAACAGGTTGAGACATTCTTGTAAATCATCTTGCACATATGAAGTATGTTTTGTGAACATACCATACCACCATTCAAATGTTAACATAATTTTGACTCACCCTGTATATTTGCAGAAACAAAGTTTACATGTAATTATTTGAAGCCAGATATTGCCATGTTCAGTCGCCATAGCCAATGCCTGCCCATTGTGTAGACGTTGTATGTCAGTTTTCGTCTGTTTCTAGTGCGTTCCTGTATAATGTTGGCAATGCATAGGACAATGAAAAGGGATTGGTGTGCTAGGAGGTTCGGAGGGTAGACAATGCACTAAAGTTAGGTTGACCTGACGTCGTGTCACTTCTTTCTGTGATAGTCCCGTATTTATGCATCGCATCCTGGAATTTAACTAAATGTCCCTTTTGGTTCAGTTTTTAGCCACCACTGTTTAATTCTATCTAAATGAGTTGTGTCACATTTTGAAAATGTGGGCATAGTTAGCCTAGTGAAAGTGTTTTTTTGACCATCAGGTAATAAAGGAGGCTTTTCATAGTAAGTGAAGTGAAGTAAAATGCATTTTTCCACCGTTCTAACAGTGACACTACATAATGTACTTTAGGTTTCCTAAATGCAACAGCTGCATTAGACGGGATTAGTGGATGAATGAAGGCATTTCCATGCTCAACATGTTAACCATGTAACATACAAATCATTCCACATCTTTAATGATTTTTATGTACTGAGCAGACCCCTCAGCAATTTTTAAATTTAAATTTCTAATTTTGAAATTAGACCCCTAATTTCACCTTATTCAAAGCTCTTCCCCCAACCTAACAGTGAGAGAAGCCACAGCTAAATGAGCAATATATGTTTGCGTATTAATATATATTATGTAATTTTGAAGTATGCTCTTGTCTATAATTTTCACTTTTTGCCATATATGGCTACCGAATACATAATTGTTTAAGTGCCTCAAGTCTGACATTCAAAAACTAGCACATTTACTGTAGAACTTGGCAATTCAAAGGAAATCTTTTTAATTTTTATAACACCATAACTGTTTACTTATGCAGTGCACAAATTTACAACCATAATATACAGCAAAGGTCTTTAATCGGTCTGCTATAGATTGCCACACTGCTTCTGACTCTGTAATAGAGGACGCGATTCCTTTTGTGTGTTTATTGATTGTGTATCATATTTTGTGTCCTTACATGATGACATTTACGTTTCATACGGGTGTTGGAACTTTAAATAAATGTATTCTGTAAATGTTTTGTTTTTCCAAGTGCCTTAGTTTGCTCCTGTATCTAAAAAATTGTCAGTTAATTATATACAATAAACCGGTGTATTATGTGTGCTTTGTTATAATCTATAGCTTCCCCTTCAAGAGGTAAATGGATGTGTTTGTTTGCACTTGTTCTGTAGAAAAGGCTAATGGTTAGATGTTTGTATTATTGAAAAAAGTAGATTGCACTTGTCATTCTGAGATTTTTAAGCTAATTTAGGTAACCTGGTTGATAAATATAAGTACACAATTTTACTATAATCAAGTTCAGGTAAAGTGTCTCAAAAATGATGTTTGTTGTTGAACATCACTGTATAAAATTTAAAAAAATCTTTATCTCTTTAACAATTGAAATTAATCAGAGGATTATTTGATAGAGATTTGCTTTTATACACAGGATAATCACAATATTATTTATAAATGTTATGATTATTTGGTTTTGTTGCCCCCGACCCAATTTATTTTGTGTTGAGAAAACAATATAAATAAAGTCAAGATAATTTTTAAAATATACAATGAGTCAGACTTCAGTACCTGCATATTTTCCTCTTACATTAATTCCTTGCTGTATATTACAGTACATGTCCTCAGAGGGCATGTTCAGTGATGAAGATCTTAAAGAAATGTAAGCAGAAAAATAATCAACAAGTGTCAATTGCAGAGGAAGTACAGTGCTTAAAAATATAGAACTCAAATCACAATATGGCACTTAAAAGTGAAATAGTTTTGCTTTAATTGATTATTTCCAGCATTATTTAAAATAACACATCATCTTGGCCTAAAAAATGTGGGAAAATAAACTGAGTATTACATTTTTTAAGATGAAGAACAAACCTATCAGGTCTAAAATGTAAACTCTTCTAAAAAGTACAAAAACTAAACATATCACAATGTTTTTTTATTATTAATTATTTATTTATTTTTGGCTTACTAATAGTAATTTTTAGTTAGCAAAAAGTCTGAATTAGCGTAAGCTGCCCTATTTTAGTGTGTTCATAAGTAAAGTAGTGATTTACTTCATTAGGTAATACATAATAAACAAACAGTTACATCAGATATTTGAAATATTAAAATGTTTGCTTCAGTCTAAATATTCTCAATTGTAATAGAAATTGTCATTTTTCATCGTCTGATAGAGGTCCATAGAGGGCTTGATCCCTAGTAAAGGATCAAAAATCAAACCTAACATCATATTCATCACTACTGACCTTGAAATGGTTTAAAACAATATTCCACTTGCTTATGTTTCAAATTTGTCATTTCTAACCTTCTGCCAGTGGTTCTTAGAAGGCTAGGACCACCAATAAAGAATCAAATATCAAAGATATTATAACATTTGTGATCAGCAATAGATAGATAGATAGATAGATAGATAGATAGATAGATAGATAGATAGATAGATAGATAGATAGATAGATAGATAGATAGATAGATAGATAGATAGATAGATAGATACTTTATTGATCCCATGGGGAAATTCACACTCTCCAGCAGCAGCATACTGATACAAAAAAACAATATTAAATTAAAGATTGATAATAATGTTTATATAATGTTAATGTTTACCGTCCCCCCGGGTGGAATTGAAGAGTCACATAGTTTGGGGGAGGAACGATCTTCTCAGTCTGTCAGTGAAGCAGAACAGTGACAGCAGTCTGTCGCTGAAGCTGCTCTTCTGTCTGGAGATGACACTGTTTAGTGGATGCAGTGGATTCTCCACAATTGATAGGACCCTGCTTAGCGCCCGTCGCTCTGCCACAGATGTCAAACTGTCCAGCTCCATGCCTACAATAGAGCCTGCCTTCCTCACCA
This sequence comes from Erpetoichthys calabaricus, assembly GCF_900747795.2. NCBI lineage: Eukaryota > Metazoa > Chordata > Cladistia > Polypteriformes > Polypteridae > Erpetoichthys > Erpetoichthys calabaricus. The sequence continues at coordinate 91,573,362 of NC_041402.2, forward strand.
GTTTGTCCAGGCGTGAGGCATCCCTCTTCTTTATGCTGCCTCCCCAGCACACCACCGCGTAGAAGAGGGCGCTCACCACAACCGTCTGATAGAACATCTGCAGCATCTTATTGCAGATGTTGAAGGACGCCAGCCTTCTTAGGAAGTATAACCGGCTCTGTCCTTTCTTACACAGAGCATCAGTATTGGCAGTCCAGTCAAATTTATCATCCAGCTGCACTCCTATGTATTTATAGGTCTGCACCATCTGCACACAGTCACCTCAGATGATCACGGGGTCCATGAGTGGTCTGGGCCTCCTAAAATCCACCACCAGCTCCTTGGTTTTGCTGGTGTTCAGGTGTAGGTGATTTGAGTCGCACCATTTAACAAAGTCATTGATTAGGTCCCAGTACTCCTCCTCCTGCCCACTCCTGATGCAGCCCATGATAGCAGTGTCATCAGCGAACTTTTGCACGTGGCAGGACTCCGAGTTGTATTGGAAGTCCGATGTATATAGGCTGAACAGGACCGGAGAAAGTACAGTCCCCTGTGGCGCTCCTGTGTTGCTGACCACAATGTCAGACGTGCAGTTCCCAAGACACACATACCGAGGTCTGTCTTTAAGATAGTCCACGATCCATGCCACCAGGCATGAATCTACTCCCATCTCTGTCAGCTTGTCCCTAAGGAGCAGAGGTTGGATTGTGTTGAAGGCGCTAGAGAAGTCTAGAAACATAATTCTTACAGCACCACTGCCTCTGTCCAAGTGGGAGAGGGATCGGTGTAGCAAATAGATGATGGCATCCTCCGCTCCCACCTTCTCCTGATATGCAAACTGCAGAGGGTCGAGGGCGTGTTGAACCTGTGGCCTCAGGTGGTGAAGCAGCAGCATCTCCATGGTCTTCATCACATGTGATGTCAGAGCAATAGGCCAGAAGTCATTCAGCTCACTAGGACATGATACCTTTGGGACTGGGGTGATGCAAGATGTTTTCCAAAGCCTCAGGACTCTCCCCTGTTCCAGGCTGAGATTGAAGATGCGCTGTAGAGGACCCCCCCAGCTCCGATGCAAAGACCTTCAGCATTCGTGGCGATACTCCATCTGGACCCACTGCTTTGCTTGCACGAAGTCTCCTCAGCTCTCTGCTCACCTGCGCTGTTGTAATTATGGGTGGGGATGTCTCTCCTATGCTGGTATCAGCAGAAGGATGTGTGGAGGGTGCAGTACTCTGAGGTGAGAGTGAGAGTGGGTTAGGGTGGTCAAACCTGTTAAAGAAGTTGTTCATTTGGTTTGCTGTCTTCACGTCTCTCTCGATGGTGGCACCCCGCTTCGAGCTGCAGTCAGTGATGATCTTCATCCCATCCCACACTTCCTTCATGCTGTTATTCTGCAACTTCTGCTCCAGCTTTCTCCTGTACTGCTCCTTTGCCGCCCTGAGCTGGACTCGCAGTTCCTTCTGCACGTGCTTGAGCTCATGCTGATCACCGCTTTTAAAAGCTCTTTTCTTTTGGTTCAAAAGGCCCTTGATGTCACTTGTAATCCATGGCTTGTTGTTAGCATAGCAGCGTAGAGTTCTTACTGGAACTACAATGTCCATACAGAAGTTGATGTAGTCGGTAGTGCAGTCAACAACCTCCTCAATGTTCTCAATATTCTCAGTATTCAAAAAACATAAAATAACACTCCACTTGTTTGTATTATGGATGTTGCAAACTCTACATAGGAGGTGAACATAGGAGTTAAACTAATGCTGTATTGGCAGCGCTGACCTTTTTAATTATACATTTTCATTTGCATTGCTAAGTGAGTTCATAAATCAACTGCATGCAATCTTAAAAGAAAGAACTGGTAAAAAAGTGAAATCAAGTGTAAAATATATTAATATTTATTAAAAGACTAAGTTGCAGTTAATGTGAACTTCTCAATGAGGCAAAGAGGAAAACATTTATTAATTGTTCCTGGCATGCCTGAACTCTAAATATTTTAAAAAATTTAGGATGCATTACGTTCCAGATTATGCATATAAATAAAATATTTAAAAATTATCTTCCCCTTTACAATGTTTTAATTAATAAAATAAATTTAAAATTAGAAGTACTTTTTGACTAAGAAAAGAAATGTGCACTCACCAAAGTTCAAAGAAGAATTCAGATAGATAGATAGATAGATAGATAGATAGATAGATAGATAGATAGATAGATAGATAGATAGATAGATAGATAGATAGATAGATAGATAGATAGATAGATAGATAGATAGATAGATAGATAGATAGATAGATAGATAGATAGATAGATACTTTATTAATCCCAAGGGGAAATTCACATTCTCCAGCAGCAGGCATACTGATACAAAAAACAATATTAAAGACTGATAATAATGCAGGTAAAAACAGACAATAACTTTGTATAATGTTAATTCAGAAAGCTATAATGTGGTGACTTCCTGCCATTGACCATTTTGGTTCAGCTAAGGGAGGAGTTTGGGAGATGAAAATGACAGAATGAGAACAGAGCTGCAGTTTGAGGTGGCTGACACACTTCTCAGAGGAGGCCAGCAATTTGTTAGTTACTTACTGAGCATGAAACAGCTGACAGCCTGCTGGACATTCAAAAATAAAAGGTGAAAGGAAAAGGATAGTAATAAAACAACATCATTCATTTAGAGAAAAGAATGACCATCATAGTAGAGGTGGGAGAAAAGTGAATAAACAACTAAATGTTTTAATTAAGTTGTACTTTTAATCACAAGAAGTAAATATGTTGTTATTGTAGTCTGATTTAAACAGACAAAAAGAATAAAAATATGCCATCCAAAAAAATATATCTTTCTTAAAAATTGTTTGTTGTTTACTTGGAGATCAACTTACAACAATCGCACAATGTTTCTCTGTAAAGGAAATAATTATTAATTAAGTTGTTTTCAGATCCCTGTTGATAAGTTCCTCATTAAGTGAGATGAATGACATAGAGAAAACCATACAAATGGGGGCAGAGAATGTGCCAGGATTTGAACACACGACTCTGGAGCTGTATGCCAACAGTCCTAACCACTCTATAAAGATAAAGTGAACTGCACATTTAAGTCTCATTTACTGATTCAAATGAGTGCTTTACTTCCAGAAAGTTGGTGTGTTTTATGTGTAGCATTGTACTCCTTCTGCTGTGAAGTGCTGTATAACTGTGGGGCCAAAGGATTGAAGTGCTTACATCTTTATGTAAATCCTCCCATCATACTATCAAGGATACTCTCAAAGGAATAAAGTGGTAAAGTAAAAGGTATTTTTCAGTCTTGTTTATTTCATGGTTATACTGCAGTTCACCAACTTTCTCTAAGGATCAGAAAACTATGGTACTTTGTATACATTTTAAAGTCTTCAAGCAAGACTCACAGGAGACCTGCTCCCAAAAACATAAGTTTCAACATTAACAAAGTATGATTTAATGTCTAGAATCCTGGAGTATCGATAGTGTATTGAATCACATGAAGGAACCAATAAATGTCAACCTTATGGTAAGCTGGCAGAGAGCACAGTGTGCAAGAGTCAGTGAAGAAGAGATGTCATCATACTAGGATATATTAACACAAACCCATTAGTAAGTCTGTTAGTTTGAATAAATATTATAGAATAATGTTTGAATTTGCCTTCCTCCCCTTCATACAGTATGTGATCAGCACATATTACAAGTACAAAAACCACAAGACTGTCAATTCAATTTCTGTCTTTCAATTCACTCTCTGTTCACTTAAACTGCCAAAAAAATGTAAAGAGAAACATGTAGTAGGAGGGCAACATAAATATGAAATTGTTTATGTCCAGTGTACAAATATTGTTTATAGTGGCCCTTTTGCATGTACAGTATATGAAAATGTATATATATGTAAAGGCTCTTACCTGTTAACAGAAGATGGAATTTGACAGTAGTGACATAAACATTTACCCTTTCCCAGTGATGTGCAGTTGGTAGATCCTTGGGTCTGCACTGAAAAACAGACATTCCCACCCTCCAAGAGCCCCCCAGTTGCCCAGTGGTGATAATCTTGGGAAACATCAAGGCTAAGAGAGAAAATCTGAATTGAAGCCCTGAAGACTGGCTGGTAATAAACTCTATTATTTAATTTCTGACAACTCCTTCAACCAAGAAGTTCATCAGTTGTTTTATTTCATACCACTGGATTCCGATGTTTAAGGTTGTGAGAATGCATTGTCCCTGTGAAACGATTCTCCTACTTAAAAACTTTTCAGCACTGGTTGTTGTGCACATCTTCTTTTTGTAATTTCTGTGGTAATGGGTGAGGGGCTAAGCGACAGATGGAGGTTATGACTGGTAGTCATAGTTCCAAGACAGCATAAAGGTGGTCTGAGGATCAGTAGTTGCTCTTCCCTGAACCAATGGCAGGAGAAAAGGTCGGCATCATTCCAGGTGACTTAACAGCCCTCTTAAAGGACAGTACTGCTCACCCAAGTATGTTGTGCTAAGAACAACCTAACCATTACCAACACACTCTTCTGATTAAAGTAAAAGATAATGTAGATGCATCCCAGATCTAAGCAATGGCATCTTATTGATTTTGTAATTGGGAGTAGGAGGGATACATGTGATGTTCAGATCACAAAAGCCGTGCAAGGATTAGAGTGCTGCTCAGATCTCAGGTTGGTCAGGTCTTCATTCACTATGGCCCTTTGCATTACAACAAGACAAGGCTTATCCATGCTTTGTTTAACATTGCAAAGCTGAAGTGACCAGAAATAAGTAAAAAGTATCAGTCCTATTTTGATGATGTACTAATCACACATGGACATTGGCTGAAAATCCAAATGAAAAGTGAGACCAGTTTACACAAATGGTAATCTGGATGGTGAAAGTGGTGATGGCCCAAAACCACGGTTCACCAGTATTGGTTTCATGATGATAAGTTCTGCAAGCTTCTGAAGACGTACAAAGAATTCTTCAAGTGGTATAATGATAGTAACTCTATGCCAAAGCAAGATCATTTTAAACATCAGCAGAGCAGTAGATCACAGAGGGAACTCTGCGCTATGCATAATGAGTGGTGAGCAGATAAAATCCAGCACTATACAGATTCCAATAACTTTATAAAGAGTTTTTCATTTTTTTGAAAAATGTTTATGGACCCTCAAAACCCTGCATTTCCCCACTTCTCACTGTTGATAATTCCTTTGTTGTTTAAGGACAATGACAGGATCACTTCTGAACTGATCCTCAACAGTTGACACCACCACTGCCCCCACTTTAGATGAGGTCAAGAAGGCAATTAGACAGACCAGTTCTAGGAAGGCACCAGGCATGGACAGCATTCCTGATTAATTGTTGAAATCAGCGGGTCCAGTGGCTCTGAAAGCATTCTACAACATACTGATCTCTTTAATGAGGAAATCAAGCCACAAGACTTCAGAGATGCCATCAGTGTCTTTCTGTTTAAAAATAAGGGAAACAAAGCTGTCATTTTTGGAATGTTTGATAGCATGGCAGAGCTGTCAGTATGCAGTTAAATTATCTGATTTCAGCACACATCTGCTGTGATTCAAAACATGTGGCAGTGCTGGCAGCACATCTGTACTAAAACCATATTATTTTCTGATGCCATGTGTACTTATCATGACATCTTCTGTACGTTTTTGAGTGAGCTTTTACAATGTAAACAATGTTTTCAGACATTGCAATTCACCCGAAGTAATGTCTGCCAAATATGTAATTAATAATTCATCATGTCTGAGTGACCTGAGGTTTTTATTTCCAGCTTGATCCTAACATTTAGATTAAACTAGTCTTAATGCACATCTTATATACTGAAGACTTATTATATTAATATGATATTGTATATGATAGACTAAGAACAGTATAATATACCAGTGTATCCATAAGGACAGTCAGTCATGAATTAATACCTGTGCCTGCATTTAAGAGCTAATGAAATATTTTGTAGGCCGTAATTATTATACTTAAGTAAATTTGGCTCCTTCAGGCTTGAGCATTAAACTAAAGCCTGAAACAGCAAACCACAAGCTCTGGTACAGTAACACATCTACAAACCAAAGCAGACTACTTCTTTGTCAGTCTTTTATAAATATCTGCTAACTTCAAATAGTAGTGCAACTGAGGTAGTTGTTCCTGCTTAGAAATATATCTGTTTTTGGTATTCTTTCAAGAAGTGTTAGCCACCTTTTAAATCTCAGGCTAGTATGTGGAGTAGCTGAAGAATTTAGCATTTATATAATGTTATTCGAGATATTTTAAATACTGAGATATCTCCAAGATATGAACATTTATTGCCAGAATATATTATATGAAAATTAGTTGTTTATTATTTCATGCTATATTTAATGTATATTTGATAAGATAAAACTTTCATAGGCTACAGTTATATCACTTTTGTTGAATATTTATTTACACACCATTTAGTTCTACAATGCTTAAAGACTTCTCCCAAATCCCCATTACTATACAGTGCATCCGATAAGTATTCACAGCGCATCACTTTTTCCACATTTTGTTATGTTACAGCCTTATTCCAAAATGGATTAAATTCATTTCTTTCCTCAGAATTCTACACACAACACCCCATAATGACAACATGAAAAAAGTTTATTTGAGATTTTTGCAAATTTATTAAAAATAAAAAAACTGAGAAATCACATGTACATAAGTATTCACAGCTTTTGTTCAATACTTTGTTGATGCACCTTTGGTAGCAATTAGTGCCTCAAGTCTTTTTGAATAAGATGCCACAAGCTTGGCACACCTATCCTTGGCCAGTTTCGCCCATTCCTCTTTGCAACACCTCTCAAGCTCCATCAGGTTGGATGGGAAGCGTCAGTGCACAGCCATTTTAAGATCTCTCCAGAGATGTTCAATCGGATTCAAGTCTGGGCTCTGGCTGGGCCACTCAAGGGCATTCACAGAGTTGTCCTGAAGCCACTCCTTTGATATCTTGGCTGTGTGCTTAGGGTCGTTGTCCTGCTGAAAGATGAACCGTCGCCCCAGTCTGAGGTCAAGAGCACTCTGGAGCAGGCTTTCATCTAGGATGTCTCTGTACATTGCTGCAGTTATCTTTCCCTTTATCCTGACTAGTCTCCCAGTCCCTGCCGCTGAAAAACATCCCCACAGCATGATGCTGCCACCACCATGCTTCACTGTAGGAATGGTATTGGCCTGGTGATGAGCAGTGCCTGGTTTCTTCCAAACGTGACGTAAGTTGCTCCTTCACGCAGCTGAGATCAGCAGTATTCAATGGCATCATCCACAGAATGATTTTCAGCAGGACCTAATGCATCCTGAAACAAAAAGACAAGAAAAGACATCTTTGTGAGGGTAACAAAAAGGGACTATCAAAAATTTAAAGGAGTTTCTCATAAAGGTATTATAAAACCACAAAGCTGGTAAAGAAGAAACAGAAGAGACTTTACTACCTGAGGATCCTCAGGAAGAATAATTTCACTCAAAAATTTCTTATGTCAACAACAACAACATTTATTTATATAGCACAATTTCATACAAACAATGTAGCTCAAAGTGCTTTACATGATGTAGAAAGAGAAAAAATAAAAAATAAATAAGAATTAAAAATAGGGAACACTAATTAACATAGAATAAAAAGTAAGGTCCGATGGCCATGGAGGACAGAAAAAACAAAAAAAAAACTCCAGACGGCTGGAGAAAAAAATAAAATCTGTTGGGTTTCCAGGCCATGAGACCACCCGGTCCCTGTAGGCATTCTACGTAACATAAATGACCTCAATCAGTCATCATTGTATTCAGGGTTCTCATGGAAGAATTTGATGATGACGGTCATGTGGACGTCTGGCCTTTAATCCATCAATGTAGCGACATCACGGTGCTTTGATTAGGTGGTGGTGGTGCAGATAGTCACCACAGAGAACCGGAAAAAGAACCAAAGAGAAGGTAGGGGTTAGTACGGATTTTTGAGCCACCATGAATAATAATCCTTCTATTATTGATCTAGAGAGAGCATATTGACTTACTGCATGTGCGTGTGGTTTGCCAGCTGCCCAGTATCAAAGAGGAAAGCACTCCAGGGGGTCGTCAACACCACCCAGAAGATTATCGGATACACTCTCCCATCCCTGGAATAGCTTTACAGTTCCCATTGCCATAAAAAGGCCCAGCGCATACTTAAAGATCCATTCCATCCCAGTCACTCTCTGTTTGAACTGCTGCCCTTGGGCAGACTTTTTATAACAATAAAAACACGAACAAAACAGATTTAAAAACAATTTTTATTCAAAGGCCATAACTGCACTAAATGCTGCTTATATTGTAAAACCTTAAATTATGCAATCAATGAATACCAGCAGAATGTGAAAAATGTCTTGTATGTGTGGTGTGTTATGTATATTCTGATAGCTTTTATAATCCCATTTTGTTTTGCACTAATAGGTTGCCATCCAATTTTGTTGTATATGTGCAATGATAATAAAAACCTACGACTATTATGACTATAACTTATTATGAGAGGTTGGAGTTTCAAGAATTTTTGGTTATCTGACACTTTGTTTCTAATCCTATCATTTAAGAGTTAATATTTTTAGTGGCTTTTGTCCAACATGAAGACAGTGACTGCAATGCCAAGTTGGCTGAAGCTGCATCTGCTTTAACATAGATTAGGTTAGCAGAAGCTCTTGGCTGTCATGCTCAGGGGCTGTGTGACACACTTCATTGTTCTTTACTATCATGAATGAAGTATTAATAAGTTCAGTAAAGTGGTGAGAAAATAAAATTGTTCTGGAACATTTGCCATAATCTGGATGGAATCACAAAATGATAATCAGACTCATACTGATGTGACCACTAGGGGGGTGTTGCAGCACCCCAAGCTGCAGAAACAACCTCACTGACACAAGTCCCAGTATAAATAAAACTTTTATTTGCACAAAAAACCTTGCATAAATCAACAAGGTCTTCACAAATAATATAAATCAAAACAATTCTTCTTCTCACTCTTTTTTTTCTCCTACACTCCTCATAGGTGAGCTTTGTCCATCCTCCACACCCAACTCTGACTTGCCATGGGATCAAGCAGTCCCTTTTATTCTGGACCCAGGAGTACTTCCAGTACTAGGGCATAGCCCGATGGAAGTATTTCAAATTCAATTGGAAGTCCCATAAAATAGGGATAGGAAATCCTATCTGCTCCTCCTGGTGGCTTCCATGGAACCCAGCATACCAGCCCCAAAAGACTACAGGTCCCAGCATGCCCTGCTGGTGTTCATCTGGGAATCCTAACCCAGGAAGGTAGCCATCAAGCATATTGAGGAAGAAAATATTCATCAGTGCTCATCTCAGCCGGTCCTTCCATTTCAGTTACCTCCAGTCCAGTTAAAGATCTTGTTCAGTCATAGCTGGGATGCCAGTCCCTGCATTTTGTCCATTATGCTGATTATAAGCAAAACTACTAAGAGCCTAGAAACTGAAAACAAGGTAATTTTATATATTTTCTTTGATTTTTTAAAGGACACAATTATTTTTCAGTAGTTAAGTACTTTCAATGTATTGCCATATGCATCAATTGCAAGTGCCTTGGAATTCTTACTTACAGTTTACTGTTTGTATTAATTACCATCAATCAAAACAGAGAGCAAAAATCCAAAATACATACATCAGTTTTATCTTTACCAAAAACACAACATAAAACACAACATATTAAAGAACATGCAATTTATATTATGAGCCTATCATGAGTCAATACTGAGACTTTAGAGCATATTTAAATCAGCAAGGTCTTTTGAAACACCAGCTGCTTTGCTGCCTAACATGACTTTGTGGAGTAATGTATTATTTTGTGCGTTATACAGTATAAGTTTAGCTTTGACGTAACTACATGTAACTGCAAACAGAAAGGCCTTACAATGATGTCAAGATAGAGATGCCTTATGGTATAATTTTCATTTCAGAATTCTTAAGTTTCTATGTTTTGTCCATCTGCAAGGTCAGCCTGTTTTCCAAACTAGACAAGACTGATTTTACTTGTATTAAGGGTAAGAAAGGACTTCTTATTGATGTATGCAGTTTGGCATCTAACTTTTGTCAATGTTATTTAATGCTTTGTGGGAACTGCTTTCATTGGAGTACATACTTGGTTTTTAGTGGTCTCCACATGTGTTTTCTTTTGTGTAATAAACATTATATTAATATGCTCATCTTCTCACGTTTATTCCACAACAGATTCAAAGTATGAAGAAAGCTATTAGTTAGTGACAATATAGGCCTGGATATTGTAGGAAGATCTGCAAAATCTGAGGGGTTTTCACAGCTCACATTCTCCATGGTTGCAAATATGTGGATCAATAAAAAACATAATTTTTCCCTTTTCTGGTGGTGCTCGAGGCCAGATATTTGCAGACGGTAAGAATTTGGGACCGTACAATATCAGCAGTGAAATACCCTGCAAAAGACAAAAACAAGTGCATCATTGTGTGAGGACCTAAAAGCTGAAAACCAGCATGTTGCTATCAGAGCGCATTTAGAGTAGCAATCAATGCATTTTGAAGAACTGCTGGAGTTAAAGAGCATCGACCACAACCTAACTTTGCTGAAAACATTTCATAAACTTCTCTGTGCATAATAGCATTAGTGAAATGCATTTTATCTTGTGGGAGATTGGCTCCTTATAAGGTTAGATACCACTATCATGTGGCAAAAGAATATTTTCACATCTAGTTAATATAATCAAGCTAAGATGACAGTGCAGTATTTGCAAAAGCAAGACTATCAGCTCTTCCATTGACTATGCAAGGAAATAAGGAAGAGCAGGCAGTTGCTTAAGACAGGGATTTTTTTAACTTCTTCAGACCAAGGACCTCTTAGAAGGAAGGATAAAAATGACGGATCTTCTCTTGATGGAAACATCAAACAAATCATTTATTATCACTAAATGTAAAGAACTCTTGTGAAACACCTTTTCATATTGTTTAGATTTAGAACTGCATTACAACACATTTTTGCATTTATTTTCATTGATAATAGACCTGGCAAATTAGTGAGACAACTGTGCTTGTATCTGACAGCACAAGTTCTCAATTCTGATTGTGATGTATGATAAGTAGAGTCTGAGATCATCCTGCACATGCAAGCATGACCTGAATTTTGTCTTTATAGCAGTCTGTGCTGAGAACGAGGACTCATAAAGATAGGTGGTAGGAAAATAAAGCAATACAGTAATCCCTCCTCCATCGCGGGGGTTGCGTTCCAGAGCCACCCGCGAAATAAGAAAATCCGCGAAGTAGAAACCATATGTTTATATGGTTATTTTTATATTGTCATGCTTGGGTCACAGATTTGCGCAGAAACACAGGAGGTTGTAGAGAGACAGGAACGTTATTCAAACACTGCAAACAAACATTTGTCTCTTTTTCAAAAGTTTAAACTGTGCTCCATGACAAGACAGAGATGACAGTTCTGTCTCACAATTAAAAGAATGCAAACATATCTTCCTCTTCAAAGGAGTGTGCGTCAGGAGCAGAGACTGTCATAAAGACAGAAAAAGCAAACAAATCAATAGGCTTTTAAGTATGCGAAGCACCGCGGCACAAAGCTGTTGAAGGCGGCAGCTCACACCCCCTCCGTCAGGAGCAGGGAGAGAGAGAGAGAGAGAGAGAGAGAGAGAGAGAGAGAGAGAGAGAGAGAGAGAGAGAGACAGAGAAAACAAACATGCAAAAATCAATACGTGCCCTTCGAGCTTTTAAGTATGCGAAGCACCGTGCAGCATGTCGCTTCACTAAGCAGCTACACAGAAGGTAGCAATGTGAAGATAATCTTTCAGCATTTTTAGACGAGCGTCCGTATCGTCTAGGTGTGCGAACAGCCCCTCTGCTCACACCCCCTACGTCAGGATCAGAGAAAGCGCAAGAGAGAGAAAGAGAAAAGTAAGTTGGGTAGCTTCTCAGCCATCTGCCAATAGCGTCCCTTGTATGAAATCAACTGGGCAAACCAACTGAGGAAGCATGTACCAGAAATTAAAAGACCCATTGTCCTCAGAAATCCGCAAACCAGCAAAAAATCCGCGATATATATTTAAATATGCTTACATATAAAATCCGCGATAGAGTGAAGCCGCGAAAGGCGAAGCGCGATATAGCGAGGGATCACTGTACTTATGTGACTTTTACAGTGAGTTCTAGATACCTGCTGGAACCTGACCATTAATGTCCTGTTGCAGGAAAGCTCCAACAGTTGCTCCTCTGCTTTACCAGTAAGGCCACTTTTAGATTTTGTAGTTGTTGCAAACAGATTGTGTATGCAGTCCTCTTCATCTGTATTAACATTAGAGAATATGTGCTGAAGTGTTTGCTCACTGAAGTTAAGTAAGAAGTAGCGAATTCTCTCACTGTATTCACTAATACATTACTTTCATAAAAGAAAGTACTGTCAGCCTGGGAAGCAAATCTGTTACTCCATATTATAATCTTTTGGCCCATAGTCCTGTTTACTTCATAAATACAGTGATTTTGTCACTGACCTCCAGGATAGATGTGGAAAATTCTTGGATAAATTAATTGAGTTTGTTAAGCAAGTTGAACATGTCAGCAAGATAGGCCAGTTTTGCTATAAACTCCAAATTAGATAAAAACAACTCCAATGTCTTGTTTGACATCTTCTAAAAACTCGAAACACTCCCTCTGTAGCTCAAACACCCACTACTAATGTTTGCCATGGGAGAGCCACAGCAATATAGAATTAAACAGGCATGTGTTATGATCAGCACCAATCTCTTTATAAAGCTGGCCAAACAAACAGGATTGTCATGGTTATGACTTAAAAAAATTCACAGCAGTTACAACTGTGTTCAAAACTGAATAAAGTCCTGGTTGCATACCTTTGGAAGCAAGTGCTTGTTAATGCCACGTGCAGTGTGTGTTATGACCTTTGGGTTTGCAGCTTTAATCCTAACAGTAACTCCATTTTTTTGGTCTTTCATCATAGCTGTACCATCTTTACAAATGGCAACACAGTTTAGCTGGCTTCATGGTTTCTTTAGCCAGCAACTGAAGACAAATTATGCAACTTTGGCCTTCCACTATAGCTCTCAAAAAAGCCAAACTCAGTACTGTATACTTATGATCATACATACATACATATATATATATATATATATATATATATATATATATATATATATATATATATACTGCGGGGGGGTGGCACCCTGCCCGGGATTGTTTCTTGCCTTGTGCCCTGTGTTGGCTGGGATTGGCTCCAGCAGACCCCCGTGACCCTGTGTTCGGATTCAGCGGGTTGGAAAATGGATGGATGGATGGATATATATATATATTGCAGTACTTCTCTCTCACCTTCTCTCTCTCTCTCATTTTTCCTAGGGCACGAAGCGGAAGCGGAAGCAAAGCAGAAGCGGACAATGGCCGACAGTGAGGTGAATCGCATTGCAACTGTAGTCGAGGAACTCCAGGCACTCGATGAACAGATTCAGAATCTTCTGTCCAGACGAAGATACCTCAGAGATCTGAAGGCTCGGCTGTTGGATAAACCGTCCTCGCCATCTGTTATCGGCATAACATCAACCCCGCGTTGTGCCGCGCAAGTCACCTTCACCCCCGCGCCTCGTAGGAGCGACACCGATGATGACCTCAGTGTATTTCAGCTATGCAGGCGGGGGTTCAAGGCCAGAACACCTCCATCGGCACAGGCAAGCATCGTAACCCAGAACCGGTTTGACCCTCTAAGCGTCCCCAGTTCGCCTTCAGCTCCTGGTGATGTAATTGTGGTAGGTGATTCTATTGTTAGGAACCTCAATATCACTTGCCCTAATAGAAAATCTTTTGTTTCTTGTTTTCCCGGTGCTCGTGTCCAAGATGTGACGAGACGTGCACCGGCGATCTACAAGAACAGGGCAGTTGGAGCCATTGTTATACATGCTGGCGTAAACGACATAAGGCACCGACAGTCGGAGATCCTCAAGGCAGACTTCACTGCATTAATTAAAGACACAAAGGAGAGGACCCCATCGGCAAAGATATTCATCTCGGGTCCACTCCCTCTTGTCAGACGATCAAACGAGTATTACAGTCGTCTGCTTGGTTTAAACAACTGGCTGCAGGGCTTCTGCAAGAATCAAGACATCGGGTTCATTAACAACTGGGACCTCTTTTGGGAAAGACCGCGTTTTTTCAAGCGAGATGGCCTGCATCCGAACAGCTTCGGCGCCCGGGTCCTCTCCGAAAACATATCGAAGGTAATTCGTTTATCTTGACTATCTATCTCTGCTTTTAACCCCTTCTGAAATGCCACTCCTGTGTTTGGTCATGATAATTGTTTAAAAAAATCTTCCATAAAAGTGCGCAACATAAATACTGTAATAACCAATCTTAATGCACATAGAAAATCTAGGCAATACGGCATAAACGCCAATAATTTAATTAAAGTTACTACTTTAGATGAACAATGTATTAAAACTGTAAAAACAGATCATAGATTAAACAAAAAATACGCACAGAGCGGCGCTAATAAAAATAACTTAATTCCTGTTCCCTATATCAATAACGCACATAGTATTCATCTCTGCTCCTCCGAAACATTGAATATGGCACTATTAAATATTAGAGCTTTAACTAACAAGACGTTTTTTATCAACGACATTATTAGTGAAAAAAAAATAGATTTTATTGCACTAAGTGAGACGTGGCTTAGCTCAGATGGCGCAGCTGTTTTAATCGAATCTGCGCCTCCGGATTACAGTTTTACTCGTGCTGATCGCCAAGGAAAGAGAGGTGGAGGGCTAGCAAACATTTACTCTAGCAGGTTAAAATGTAAAAATATCAGTTTTGGTAAGTTCAAGTCTTTTGAGTATCTCGCCATTGTTATTCAGGGAGATTCTCACGTTCTAGTATTATCCGTGTATAGACCTCCTAAATTCAACGCGTCTTTCTTTGAGGAATTCTCTGACTTGATGTCAATCTTAATTACGAACTATGACGCACTCTTAATAGTCGGCGACTTTAATTTTCATGTAGATAATCAATGTGACCAAAAAGTAAAAGAATTTATGAACCTCCTGGACTCTTTTGATTTGAGACAGCTCGTTAATCAGCCTACACATAAAGCAGGTCATACGTTAGACTTAGTAATTACTAAAGGACTAAAAGTTGATATAAAGCAGGTCATTGATACGGGTCTTTCAGACCATTTTCTTCTACTTTTTAATATAGAAATAATGATAGAAAACACTCATGAGAAGCATATTGTTAAAAAACGCTTCTTTGACTCATCAGCAACTTTAAAACTTACAAACATTCTAACCAATCAGTCCGTTTATAGTGCCAACTATAATAGCGAGGAGAATGTAAATAGTAAGGTGGAAAGATTTAATACTAAAGTGAGGGCTGCTGTTGACATAGTTGCACCTGAAAAGACAGTTAAAAAATCTTCTAGCATTGTTATACCTTGGAAGACCCAAAGAGTGTCTGATTTAAAGAGAACATGCCGTAGAGCTGAGCGTAAATGGAGGAAGACTAAACTAACTATTGACTATGAGATATTAAAAGTTAAAATAACAGAATACAATAACACAGTCCGTCTTGAGAGGCGCTGCTATTTCTCTAAGATTATAAATAACAATGCTAGTAATCCCAGAGTCTTATTTTCGACAATTGATCATCTGTTAAACCCAGGTAACTCAAAGGAATGCCTCCTAAGTACTTCCAGTAAAACCTGTGAGGCTATCGCTGTATTTTTCAATCAAAAAATTAATGATATTAGAAATAACATAGTATATCTCCCCAACACTAAGGATCCCCCGAAACCCCAGTACTCCATAATAAATAAATTAGAGTCTTTCACTAGGATAGATTTACCTGATTTACATAAAATAATTTCTCAAATGAAACCATCCACCTGTGCCCTTGACCCAATACCAACAAATTTTTTCAAAGAAGTATCGGGTGTGCTTATTGATAATGTTCTTGACATTGTAAATTCGTCATTAGATACGGGGGTCTTCCCAGACTGTCTTAAGACTGCGGTAGTTAAACCCCTACTTAAGAGAAATAATCTCGACCCCTCTGCTCTTGAAAATTATAGACCCATCTCTAACCTGCCTTTCTTAAGTAAAATTCTAGAGAAGGCAGTCATTATGCAGTTAAATGAGCACCTCAATAAACATGCTATTCTTGATAAATTTCAGTCAGGTTTTAGAACAAATCACAGCACAGAAACTGCACTCGTTAAAGTAGTAAATGACTTGCGGGTAAATGCAGACAGAGGCCATTTATCTGTTCTCATCCTCTTAGATTTGAGTGCCGCATTTGACACTATTGATCATAATATTCTTAAGAATCGCCTTAGTCAATGGGTGGGCCTCTCTGGCAGTGTCTTAAACTGGTTTGAATCCTACCTGGCAGGGAGAAAATTCTTTGTTAGTTGTGGTAATTATAACTCAAAGACACATGATATTCTATATGGTGTTCCACAAGGCTCTATCCTGGGTCCACTGCTCTTCTCAATCTACATGCTTCCATTAGGTCAGATTATCTCGGGACATAACGTGAGCTACCACAGCTATGCTGATGACACACAGCTGTATTTATCAATAGCACCTGATGACCCCAAATCTCTTGATTCGCTAACACAATGTCTAACCTGTATCTCAGAATGGATGAATAGTAACTTTCTCAAATTAAATAAAGAAAAAAATGAAATCTTAGTGATTGGCAATAATGGATACAATGAGGCTATTAGAAATAAACTGGATGCATTAGGATTAAAAGTCAAATCGGAGGTAAAAAGCTTAGGGGTAACCGTTGATTGTAATCTGAATTTTAAATCGCATATTAATAAAATCACTAGGACAGCATTTTTTCACCTAAGGAACATAGCAAAAGTTAGACCTCTTATATCATCGAAAGATGCAGAGAAATTAGTTCATGCGTTTGTCTTTAGTCGGCTAGATTACTGTAATGCACTCCTCTCAGGACTACCCAAAAAAGACATCAATCGTTTGCAGTTAGTGCAGAATGCAGCTGCTAGAATCCTTACCAGGAAAAGAAAATCCGAACACATTTCTCCAGTTTTGATGTCACTACACTGGTTACCTGTGTCATTCAGAATTGACTTTAAAATTCTGCTTATGGTTTATAAAGCTTTAAATAATCTCGCCCCGTCTTATATATCGGAATGTCTGACACCTTATATTCCAAATCGCAACCTCAGATCCTCAACTGTCTCCTTAGAATTCCAAGAGCAAAACTTAAAAGAAGTGGTGAGGCGGCCTTCTGCTGTTATGCACCTAAAATCTGGAATAGCCTGCCAGTAGGAATTCGCCAGGCTAATACAGTGGAGCACTTTAAAAAACTACTGAAAACACATTACTTTAACATGGCCTTCTCATAACTTCACTGTAATTTAATCCTGACACTCTGTATATCCGATTCATTATAATAACTATTCATTCAAAATTTGTACTAACCCCTACTCTCTCTTCTGTTTCCTTTTCCGGTGTCCTATTGGTGGTGGCTTGTGCCACCACCATCTACCCAAAGCACCATGATGTTCCAACAATGATGGATGGATTAAAAGCCAGAAGTCTGTATAACCATCAGCATCAAGTGACTCCGTGCGAACAATAACTACAAAGAGGACTATTTCATTTATGTTAGGTAGAATGCCCAAAGGGGACTGGGCGGTCTCGTGGCCTGGAACCCCTACAGATTTTATTTTTTTCTCCAGCCTTCTGGAGTTTTTTTTTTGTTTTTTCTGTCCACCCTGGCCATCGGACCTTACTCCTTTTTATGTTAACTAAGGTCGTCTTATTTTAATTTCTTATTTGTCTTTTATTCTTCTTTTCTTCATTATGTAAAGCACTTTGAGCTACTTTTTGTATGAAAATGTGCTATATAAATAAATGTTGTTGTTGTTGTGTATATATATATATATATATATATATATATATATATATATATATATATATATATATATATTTTAGCAGATGTTGGCTTATATTTACCCTATGATGAAGACTCATGAGGCAAGAATCGATTCATTATTTACAAGTGTTTTTCTCTCCTAACTTGCTTTAGTGTGACTGTGTAAAGCAGAATCATAAGTGATTTGACACTTTTGTGATTGACAGCAGTATATACAAAATTACCATTTTTATTGGATCAGAACATTATGGGAGTAAATGGCACAAATCTAAGTTTTTGTGTGTATGCTCATGCTTGGTGCAAGGAGTCTCACCATGTGTTAAGAAGGTCAGTCTTCTAGATTACTCTATTCTCCTTCAAAAGCTGAAGCGCAGGGCAGAGTGGCAGAGAGAAAATGGCTAGTGAGGTTTTGATTGCCTGATGCTAAATGGTATTTGTGAGATGTTTTGATGCTGTCACTTGCACATACAGACATAATGTCTGGAAAGTTTGTATGTTGTTTGGTGCTTGTTTTATTTTTTTAATGAAGGACATTTTTTGCATTCTAATCAGATGCCCCATAGTGATTGTTTAAAATAAGTGAAAGGAGTTAGGACTGTTAATACACCGTGCATACACGATTTTTGTAAATAACAACCATTTTACCAGTTATTTTGTGGACCCCCTTGCTAAGTATCACAGACCACACTTTGAGAACCACTGGCTTAAGACATCCACTCTACAGTCACAAAAAATGTCTTGCATTTAAGAGAGTCAGGGAAAATTACATTTCCAAAGGATATTATAAATGTCAGTGTCAATTTATTTACCCTAAGTTCTTGTCTATAAGCCGGACTCATGTATTAGCCGGAGACCAAAAATCATACGAATTTTTAAAATAAAATCGTATCATAGATAAGCCGGACTCATGGATAAGCCGAACGTACTATAACCTATAACTAATAGAAGGGAGGGAGGTCAGTGGTCTCACTCGCGCCCATTTAATTTCTTTAAGGGGGGAGAGAGTGTGAGATATTGGCGTCTCTCTCACTCCCCGCATGGCGCGGTTGGAGCGGCCGGAGCGCGTTCTTTCTGCTCTGGGCGTCGCCGAGTCAACACGAGCGCGTAGCGGTCATTTAAATTGTGATTTTATATGTAAGCATATTTAAATATATATCGCAGATTTCTGCGGACAATGGGTCTTTTAATTTCTGGTACATGCTTCCTCAGTTGGTTTGCCCAGTTGATTTCATACAAGGGACGCTATTGGCAGATGGCTGAGAAGCTACCCGGCTTACTTTTCTGTCTCTCTTGCGCTGACTATCTGTGATCCTGACGTATGGGGATTGAGCAGGGGGGCTGTTTGCACACCTAGACGATACGGACGCTCGTCTAAAAATGCTGAAAGATTATCTTCACGTTGCTATCTTTTGTAAAGCTGATTCCTGAAAAGACAAGCTGCACAGTGCTTCGCATACTTAAAAGCTCGAAGGGCACGTATTGATTTTTGACTGAAAAACAAACTCTGGCTCTCTCTCTCTTTGTCTGCTCCTGATGGAGGGGGTGTGAGCTGCCGCCTTCAACAGCTTTGTGCCGCGGTGCTTCGCATACTTAAAAGCCAAACAGACATATTGATTTGTTTGCTTCACTCCTTTGAAGAGGAAGATATGTTTGCATTCTTTTAATTGTGAGACGGAACTGTCATCTCTGTCTTGTCATGGAGCACAGTTTAAACTTTTGAAAAAGAGACAAATGTTTGTTTGCAGTGTTTGAATAACGTTCCTGTCTCTCTACAACCTCCTGTGTTTCTGCGCAAATCTGTGACCCAAGCATGACAATATAAAAATAACCATATAAACATATGGTTTCTACTTCGCGGATATTCTTATTTTGCGGGTGGCTCTGGAACGCAACCCCCGCGATGGATGTATAAGCCGGACTTATGTATAAGCCGATATTCTATTTTTTCATTTTCACAACTTTTTTCCTTAGATAAGCCGCGGCTTATAGACAAGAACTTAGGGTATATAGCACATTTAAAACAACATAGTAATGCTGTGGCCAAAGTGCTTTACAATAATAGAATAAAAGAAAAACAAAACAAATTAACATAAAACATAAATAGAAATAAAATATATGAACATAAAATAAAATACATAATAAATAGAAGTAATGTTATATACATAAAAAATAGAAGTAATGTTATATAATCACAAAGAGGAAACCATCAGTATTACTGAAGGTCACGGAATGCAAGTGAATAGAAATGAGTCTTTAGTCTTTATATGATGAGGTAAAGAGTTCCACAGGCAAGGCGCAGCAGCTGCAAAGGCCCTGTCCCCCTTGGTTTTACACATGGTACAAGGGACAACCAGAGACAGCTGACCAGAAGATCTAAGCACTCTAGATGGCTGATGTAAAACACACAGTTCAGATAAATAGGCAGGAGTAAGCCCATGTAAAGATTTAAAAACTAACAGCAAGATTTTAAAATCAATTCGAAAACTGACAGGCAGCCAGTGTAAAGAAGCTAAAATAGGAGTAACAGAGTCATACTTTCTTGCCCCAACCAGAAAGCGATTGACAACATTTTGGACCAACTGTAACCTGTGTATCAGGGATTTATTAATCCCAGAAGTGTCTACCAGTTAAATATGACGTGAACCAGTTAAAAGCAGCCCCTTTAAGCCCTACAAGATGTTCAAGCCGCAACAGCAATATCTCATGGTCAATAGTGTCAAAGGCAGCGGACAGGTCAAGGAGGAGAAGGACTACCGCATCACCTGAGTCAGTAACAAGAGAGATGTCGTTGAACACTTCCAGGAGTGCCGTTTCAACACTATGATAACGCATAAAGCCAGATTGGTAGATCTCAAATAAATTATTGGAGTTAAGGTGATCAACCAATTGATTAATTCTTTCTAGAATTTTAGCCAGAAATGGCAGTTGGGAAATTAGACGAAAATTGGCTAAAACTCTATGATCTAATTCTGCCTTTTTTAGATGGGGATGGACTGCAGCATGTTTAAAAAATGAGGGCACAACTCCCGAACTAATAGAATCATTGATGATGGCTAGTAAGGGTGGGCCCAACACATCAAAGGCTTCCACTAAGAGACGTGGTGGTACAATATCCAGAGGACTGGGGGCTGGTTTAAGGGTGTTTTAGCTGTGAAAGTGAGACTAGATCAAAGGATTCTAAAACAATGTCATGATTAACAGTAGAAAGTTCATAGTCGGATAGTATCGATTTTGCTGACAAAGAATGATAGAAACTGATCACATGAATGAACAATGCTATTTGATCCCATCGCAGAGTGGGGATGAATGGCCGCATTAATTGAATTAAATAAGACCCTAGGATTCTTTGAGTGACAGGATACTAAATCGGCAAAGAAGTTTTGTTTCGTTATCTTAACTTCAGCCTGGAAATTGAAAAGAGAAGTCCTAAAAATCTGTTTAGAGACAATCAGTCCATCTTTTTTCCAACACCGTTCAGCAGTTCCACAGGCGCAGCGCAGTGATCGTGTATTTTCATTTAGCCAGGGAGCAGGTCTACCCTTATTACTGCATATCTTGGGCGGAGCTATTGAGTCTAAAATCGTTTTACAGGAAGAATTAAATTTTACCACAGAATCATTGATACCATTATATTCTTCATGCACATAAAGAGTAGAGAAAATGGTTTTAAAATCAGATATAATAGAAGAATGTAAACAGCGCGAGCAGCGTGGGGGACAGCTATTAGTCAGGACATCAACAGTAATATTCAGATTATAGAAAAATGATCAGTAAAAGAAACATCACATAAATCAATATTATTCACTGAAATATCACGAGTAAGAACGAGATCAAGGGTGTGACCGAGAGAGTGGGTTGGCCTATTAATATGCTATATAAAATCAAATGAGTTCAAAAGTGATAAAAAGTCATTGACCTGCACACTTCGAAAAGCTGAAGTTCAAAGCTGCTAAACGGACCCCTTGTAAGGCTCCGACACAAGAACATACTTTTAAAAATAGTGGCAATGCGCCCCCTATGACGAGTCAGGCAAGGAGAGTTTAAAAATGAATAACCTGGTGGAGTCATGTCAGTAAAACAAGAAGAGTCACCATTTAAAATCCAAGTCATTTGGAGCATTTTAAGCATTCTTTTTAAAGATAAGTTAATCTAAATTATTTTCTTTCCTTCATTGTGCAGCAGAGTTATTCTAAGAGAAACATCATTAACTAAAATAGCTATCTCATCATGCAAATTAAGATAATCACATGCCCTTAACCGCTTTTCTACAATGGTGCTTTGCCACAAAAGCATGCAATTTTGAGGATAAAATAAAAGGTAAACCCTTACAATGACCTTCTTTTAAATTTGTATTTAAGATATTTTCTTGCAAACACATTAATACAGGGTGGAGTGGTGGCTATCAGGCTAGGGATCTGCGTCAGAAATTGGAAGGTTGCCCGTTCGAATCCCATAAAACCCCAGAAGTGATTCTACTCCGTTGGGCCCTTGAGCAAGGCCCTTAACTTCCAATTGCTCCATCCTGGGTATGATGTTAATCTGCATCCAGCCCTGCAAGCAGATCCTTCAACTTACAGGGAAAACTTGGGGGTTGGTGGCAGGATTGGCATTCCGGCAACCATAAAAATGATCACACTATTATAGTGTGGTGCTGAGGTCTCACCTGCTGTGTTCAGGTCCCAATCCAAGTGGTTCAGTGGTTGTGGAATCGTGCTATCAGCGCATGCTTCCAACCCTCTAATTAATGTTATTTATAAAAAAAATCATGTTTTATTACTTAGATGAACACTTCACCCACAACATTTGAGAGATACAATTGAAATACAGACAAGTAAAGTGACTGGCTCATGGTCACACTTTGTCAGTAGCAGGATTTCAACCCACAAACTCGGACTGAAGGCCAAAGACTTAACCCTATGGTTGCAGACTGTTTGCTTAAAATGTTTTAAAAGTTGTTTTTAAGGAGACACAAATTTTTTATGTTGAGGCTTTCAGGGGATCCTGAACCCAGACCCTCCATATTTCAAACCTTGCACATAAATATCATTAACCATAATGCAGGGTGGATGAAACCAGGCATTGATCTAAAAAGGCACAGCACAACTAATTAGGAAAGGATCCAAAATCACAAAAAAATAAAAATAAATAAAATATTACAATTGCTACTTTGCAGAATGGCTGACTTAACAACTGAACAACAGCATCTGCCTTTTAGGAGGGTAGTACAGCAGTGCAGATCAACAGGAGTGAGGTACTGTATGTGCCCATTGTTTATGTTCAGTAAACTGCCCAAACAATACAGAGTAACGATAGAGACAGGCATCTACTGCATAATTCTGTACTGTAATTCTATAATTCTGTTCTGTGCTCCTGTACAAATTAAATGAGAAAAAGATGTCTATAGAGTAATGCTGTCTGTTGTAATTTACTACCTGTAATGGGGACTAAAATTATGCTCCGTAATGTTGTAAAATTAACTAAGTTAAGGACTGTACAAAAACATTTGTTTTTTGAAACTCATTTTGTTAATGTTCTTTTGCTGGTCTTTCATTTTGATGTTGTGCATTTGTAACATTTAGCATTTTGTGATAATTCTCAGTACAATGTCTTTAAAGAATACGTTTAAAGTGCTTGCTTACAAGAAAGAAGCAGACTTGACAGTAAACATATGTACTAAATGAAAATTATAAAAAGACTCTGAGGCATTTTAAGTTCAGAGTTTTTAGGAATGCTTGTTTGACTGATAATAATTGCTGTACTTAATAATTTTACAAGCCGCTTCACTATTCCCAAACACACCCACACTCCTCTGGGTGCAAGGTCTACTGTTATTTTATTATTTTTATAAGAGTTCTTTATTTTGACTCCTGTCTGGGTTGAGAGGACACATTTCTGAAGCAAAGCATCACTAGGAAAGTTGTGTGTTTCACCTGAAATAGTTGATAAGCACCATTGGCATTTCTAAGTGTGAAGCAACACGAGTACGCTTCAGAAGTGTGGAGACAACAGGATCAAAGGGGAAATCCTGCTTTTCCGGGCACATGGTCCATCACTACCACCTCTTTCCCCCCTTCCCCGGATAAATATCCGCAGGATGGGAAGACAGGAATTAGATTTATGAGCCACGGGTCAAAGGCATGAGATTTTCTTCTAGGACGGCACATTTAAGTAAGCTTTACGAAGTCAGGCAGAGAGTTAAATAGAGAGAGAGCTGACCAGAGAGTAGAGAAGTGTCCAAGGCAGATACGATAATCAATACAATAAGCGCTGCCTAGATTCAATACAAATATTTGCTGATCTTGGTCTGCATTCAGAACTACAGAAATGATCCAGGTTGTTTGGTAGGAAATGCTACACTCTATTAGATTTTGTTATGGCACTAGTTATTTGATTAAAACTTTTTTAACCTTTTTTTCTGCTTGCATGTTTTGCTCTGTATTTATCTCTGGTTTGGGAACAGCTAGGTTAAATTGCTAGGTTAAAAAGCTAGGTTTGGGAGAGAGGATGAACTAAGAAAAAGTAAGAAATAAACTGCAATGACATTCATATATACAACTTAGGTGAGGTCAGAGAGAAAGCAGCTCACAGAAGCTATTGGACCATAGTCCTGGGTGCAAGTATGAGAACAGGCAAAGGAGAGTAGTGACATAGGTGTACAGTAATATATGTGGATAACTGTGGATCTGAAGGAAAAGAGTTTGTGCATTTGTTAAAAGGTGATTTATGTTTTAAGGAGATGTCTCCAAATACCTCCCCAGAATAAAATACTGCCTGAGCAGTCAAAACCAAGACTGGCAATTTAATGTTGGATGGCTGCACTAAAAAAGAGATGAGGAAGCTATAGATTGTGTCTGGCTGGAAGCAACGAAACAAAAAAACACCAAACTGTATATCTTCATGAGCATAGACCCCTCAATGGAGGGGCAAAGGAACAATTGCCATCTCTATCCTAAAGTTGGGGTGAGCATTCCCTCCCTAATTCTAGAGCAAGGCTAGAGAAAAAATATAATATTAATAATGAGTTGAAAAGTCCATACTTGTTGCATTTGAGACTGTACAATATGTTGCTTCAGGCTACTAATGCTGCATTCAGACTGCAGTTAAAATTTACTTAATTTTGATATTTGTTTCATGTCAGATTTTTTTTAAATGTTCAAGTTAATTTTGCAAGTGATTGAATTTCATTGTGACTGTTTAACATTATCTTCCTTGAACATAGCAACATTAATAAAAATTAATTTATCAGACAGATGCAAACTGATAGACAAGCAAGAACATATGCTACATGCTGACATTCATTCATTCATTTATTTTATATTGCTTATTCGAAGCTGGGTCGCGGGAGCAACAGTCTTAGCAGTGAGGCCCATATGTCTCTTTCCCCACCCACACTTTCCAACTCATACTGTGAGATCCCAAGGAGTTCCCAGGCCATCTGGGAAATATAATCCAGCTGGTTGTGCTTGTAAAACCTCCACAGGGAGGCAGCCAGGACACATCCATATCAAATGCCTGAACTACCAAAGCTAACAACTCTCAATGCTGAGGGTTAGCGGCTCTACTCTGAGCCTCTCCCAGATGTCTGTGGTCTCACTTTATCTGTAAGGGAGAGCTTTCCCTGTGGAGAAACTGAAACCTGGCTTAGTAAATGTGACACTGTTCCCCTAGTTGAGGAGTCACCAGATGGATACTCGTTCCTTCATAAGTCTGGAGATTCTGTTCGAGGAGGAGTCCTTGGAATAATTCATTGTAACAAAATGAATATCACTTCTAAAAATGTAGGCGACTTTACATGATTTGAGGCATTCATTTTAAGTATTAAAACAGATTCCAATTCAATTACAGTATAGTGCTAGTCTACAGACCACGAGGGCCATATTCATTGTTCATGACTGAATTTAGCAACCTTTTATCTGATTTGGCTATAAATTATGTTCATGTAGTATTGATGGGGGATTTTAATGTACACATTGATGTGGAAACTGACAATTTTAGAAAATGTTTTACTTATTTGTTAAATTCAGTAGGATTTTGTCAGAATGTCAAAGGTCCAACTCATAATCATAACCACACATTAGATTTAACTATAACTTACAAAGTTGAAATTCAAAATTTAAATATTACTCCATTAAATTAAGTTATTTTAGATCACTACTTAATTATAGTTGATTTAGTCCTGCCCTTGCCAACGCACTCACAGATTAAAACAAAGACAGTGTGACATCTAGATTGTAATTTTGCTTCAAAATTTATAAATACTTTGAGTAAGTCGAGTGTAATTGTGGAAAACCATTTACATCAGTTAACATCAATTGTAAACGTGGAAAACAATTTAGATTAGCTAACATCACATTATAATGTGACCTTGAGAGATACTCTGGACGCAGTGGCTCCCCTTAAAACAAAAGTGATCAAAGCACATAGAAACTCTCCCTGGTAAAATAAAAACACTCAAGCTCTTAAATTAGAGTGTCGAAAACTGGAGCACAGATGGAGAACAACAAAGCTACATGTCTTTCAAATTGCATGGACAGAGAGTGTTAAAAAATATAAAAAGCTCTCTTTAAAGCTCGCTCAGAAAACTATTTTTCAATAATAGATAGCAATAATAAAAATCCTCGGGTACTGTTTAGAATGGTGGCTAAATTAACAAATGGGAATTCAGATCTACAGTGCAAAATACCAACAGATATTAGCCGTACAGACTTTATGAACTTCTTCAATGAGAAAATTAAAAATATACGATCCCACATCTCAACGCATCACAGTACAAACTGCATGCTAGCTTAGCAGACCCTGTCTCACATTGCATTCAGCACTTTAGTAATTTTAATCCTGTAACTGAGCAGGAAGTCTTAACTTTGATTTCTAAAATGAAACCCACTACTTGTTCCCTAGATCCAGTGCCAACAAAACTAGTAAAAAGTGCAATGGATGTTCTTGCAGTGCCTATTCTAAACATTATCAATAGTTCATTATTGCATGGCACAGTAGCTGATGCACTAAAAGTGTCAGTCATTAAGCCGTTACTTAAAAAGTCAGACCTAGACCCACACATACTAAATAATTATAGGCCTATTTCAAATTTACCCTTTCTCTCTAAAATACTAGAAAAAGTAGTCGCCAATCAGCTTCATTCACACCTTACACATTACAATTTATTTGAGAAATTCCAGTCTGGTTTCTGCACTGGTCATAGTACAGAAACGGCACTGACGCGGGTTGTAAACGACATTCTGAAATCCTCTGATGAAGGACACTCCACTGTAATTATTTTGTTAGACTTAAGCGCAACATTTGCCACCATCGACCATTCTATTTTACTGCACAGGCTAGAAAATTATGTTGGGCTTACAGGCACTGTGCTCGCTTGGTTTAGTTCTTATTTATCAAATCAATTCCAATATGTACAGAAATGTGCTGACAGTACTACATCATTATACACACAACTGAAATATGGTGTTCCGCAGTACTCAGTACTGGGACCTTTACTGTTTTCACTTTACATGCTTCCACTAGGATCTATCATTAGGAAACATAATGTTAATTTTCACTCGTATGCAGATGACACCCAGTTATTCCTTTCATTTTTTAGATCAAATGAAGTTTCTCCAATGTTGTCTTTAATTAGTTGTGTTAGTGAATTAAAGGAGTGGATAGATGCGAACTACCTATCTTTAAACACCGATAACACAGAGATGACAGTGGGATGAGAGAATTACGCTGATCACAACAATATTTTGTCATCATTTAACTCAGTTGGAATCACCATTAATTTTACTGAATCAGCCCACAATCTAGGAGTTATCTTTGACTCTAGCATGTCATTTAAAGCGCACATTACAAAGTTGTCCAAATCATGTTTTGTACATCTTAAAAATGTTTGAAAATTAAGGCGTTTTCTAAATAAACAGAATTCTGAGAAATTAATTCATGCATTTATTTCTAGTAGGATTGACTACTGCAATGCGGTGTTCACCGGATGTTCAAACTGTTCTTTATACAGCCTCCAGTTAATCTAAAATGCTGCTGCAAGAATTATTACAAGAACAAGAAAATATGAACACTTAACTCCAGCTCTTAAATCCTTACATTGGCTCCAGGTTAAGGTTAGGGCAGATTTCAAAATCCTCCTTTTAACATATAAAGCATTAAATGGCCAAGGTCTGGCTTACTTGTATGAACTTATCATGACTTACAAACCAGTGCGCACATTAAGATCTCAAGATGCCGGTCTGCTTATGATTCCAAGGATTAATAAAATAACAGTGGGAGGTCGAGCTTTTAGTTACAGGGCTCCTGAACTGTGGAATGGTCTGCCTGCTACTATAAGAGATGCCCCTTTGGTCTCAGCTTTTAAATCCCAGCTGAAGACTCACTACTTCAGTTTAGCATATCCTGACTAGAGCTGCTGATTAACTATACAACAACAACAACAACATTTATTTATATAGCACATTTTCATACAAAAAGTAGCTCAAAGTGCTTTACATAATGAAGAAAAGAAGAATAAAAGACAAATAAGAAATTAAAATAAGACAACCTTAGTTAACATAAAAAGGAGTAAGGTCCGATGGCCAGGGTGGACAGAAAAAACAAAAAAAAAACTCCAGAAGGCTGGAGAAAAAAATAAAATCTGTAGGGGTTCCAGGCCACGAGACCGCCCAGTCCCCTTTGGGCATTCTACCTAACATAAATGAAATAGTCCTCTTTGTAGTTAGGGTTCTCACGGAGTCACTTGATGCTGATGGTTATACAGACTTCTGGCTTTTAATCCATCCATCATTGTTGGAACATCATGGTGCTTTGGGTAGATGGTGGTGGCACAAGCCACCACCAATAGGACACCGGAAAAGGAAACAGAAGAGAGAGTAGGGGTTAGTACAAATTTTGAATGAATAGTTATTATAATGAATTGGATATACAGAGTGTCAGGATTAAATTACAGTGAAGTTATGAGAAGGCCATGTTAAAGTAATGTGTTTTCAGTAGTTTTTTAAAGTGCTCCACTGTATTAGCCTGGCGAATTCCTACTGGCAGGCTATTCCAGATTTTAGGTGCATAACAGCAGAAGGCCGCCTCACCACTTCTTTTAAGTTTTGCTCTTGGAATTCTAAGGAGACACTCAGTTGAGGATCTGAGGTTACGATTTGGAATATAAGGTGTCAGACATTCCGATATATAAGACGGGGCGAGATTATTTAAAGCTTTACAAACCATAAGCAGAATTTTAAAGTCAATTCTGAATGACACAGGTAACCAGTGTAGTGACATCAAAACTGGAGAAATGTGTTCGGATTTTCTTTTCCTGGTAAGGATTCTAGCAGCTGCATTCTGCACTAACTGCAAACGATTGATGTCTTTTTTGGGTAGTCCTGAGAGGAGTGCATTACAGTAATCTAGCCGACTAAAGACAAACGCATGAACTAATTTCTCTGCATCTTTCGATGATATAAGAGGTCTAACTTTTGCTATGTTCCTTAGGTGAAAAAATGCTGTCCTAGTGATTTTATTAATATGCGATTTAAAATTCAGATTACAATCAACAGTTACCCCTAAGCTTTTTACCTCCGATTTGACTTTTAATCCTAATGCATCCAGTTTATTTCTAATAGCCTCATTGTATCCATTATTGCCAATCACTAAGATTTCGGTTTTTTCTTTATTTAATTTGAGAAAGTTACTATTCATCCATTCTGAGATACAGGTTAGACATTGTGTTAGCGAATCAAGAGATTTGGGGTCATCAGGTGCTATTGATAAATACAGCTGTGTGTCATCAGCATAGCTGTGGTAGCTCACGTTATGTCCCGAGATAATCTGACCTAATGGAAGCATGTAGATTGAGAAGAGCAGCGGACCCAGGATAGAGCCTTGTGGAACACCATATAGAATATCATGTGTCTTTGAGTTATAATTACCACAACTAACAAAGAATTTTCTCCCTGCCAGGTAGGATTCAAACCAGTTTAAGACACTGCCAGAGAGGCCCACCCATTGACTAAGGCGATTCTTAAGAATATTATGATCAATAGTGTCAAATGCGGCACTCAAATCTAAGAGGATGAGAACAGATAAATGGCCTCTGTCTGCATTTACCCGCAAGTCATTTACTACTTTAACGAGTGCAGTTTCTGTGCTGTGATTTGTTCTAAAACCTGACTGAAATTTATCAAGAATAGCATGTTTATTGAGGTGCTCATTTAACTGCATAATGACTGCCTTCTCTAGAATTTTACTTAAGAAAGGCAGGTTAGAGATGGGTCTATAATTTTCAAGAGAAGAGGGGTCGAGATTATTTTTCTTAAGTAGGGGTTTAACTACCGCAGTCTTAAGACAGTCTGGGAAGACCCCCGTATCTAATGACGAATTTACTATGTCAAGAACATTATCAATAAGCACACCCGATACTTCTTTGAAAAAATTGTTGGTATTGGGTCAAGGGCACAGGTGGATGGTTTCATTTGAGAAATTATTTTATGTAAATCAGGTAAATCTATCCTAGTGAAAGACTCTAATTTATTTATTATGGAGTACTGGGGTTTCGGGGGATCCTTAGTGTTGGGGAGATATACTATGTTATTTCTAATATCATTAATTTTTTGATTGAAAAATACAGCGATAGCCTCACAGGTTTTACTGGAAGTACTTAGGAGGCATTCCTTTGAGTTACCTGGGTTTAACAGATGATCAATTGTCGAAAATAAGACTCTGGGATTACTAGCATTGTTATTTATAATCTTAGAGAAATAGCAGCGCCTCTCAAGACGGACTGTGTTATTGTATTCTGTTATTTTAACTTTTAATATCTCATAGTCAATAGTTAGTTTAGTCTTCCTCCATTTACGCTCAGCTCTACGGCATGTTCTCTTTAAATCAGACACTCTTTGGGTCTTCCAAGGTATAACAATGGTAGAAGATTTTTTAACTGTCTTTTCAGGTGCAACTATGTCAACAGCAGCCCTCACTTTAGTATTAAATCTTTCCACCTTACTATTTACATTCTCCTCGCTATTATAGTTGGCACTATAAACGGACTGATTGGTTAGAATGTTTGTAAGTTTTAAAGTTGCTGATGAGTCAAAGAAGCGTTTTTTAACAATATGCTTCTCATGAGTGTTTTCTATCATTATTTCTATATTAAAAAGTAGAAGAAAATGGTCTGAAAGACCCGTATCAATGACCTGCTTTATATCAACTTTTAGTCCTTTAGTAATTACTAAGTCTAACGTATGACCTGCTTTATGTGTAGGCTGATTAACGAGCTGTCTCAAATCAAAAGAGTCCAGGAGGTTCATAAATTCTTTTACTTTTTGGTCACATTGATTATCTACATGAAAATTAAAGTCGCCGACTATTAAGAGTGCGTCATAGTTCGTAATTAAGATTGACATCAAGTCAGAGAATTCCTCAAAGAAAGACGCGTTGAATTTAGGAGGTCTATACACGGATAATACTAGAACGTGAGAATCTCCCTGAATAACAATGGCGAGATACTCAAAAGACTTGAACTTACCAAAACTGATATTTTTACATTTTAACCTGCTAGAGTAAATGTTTGCTAATCCGCCACCTCTCTTTCCTTGGCGATCAGCACGAGTAAAACTGTAATCCGGAGGCGCAGATTCGATTAAAACAGCTGCGCCATCTGAGCTAAGCCACGTTTCACTTAGTGCAATAAAATCTATTTTTTTTTCACTAATAATGTCGTTGATAAAAAACGTCTTGTTAGTTAAAGCTCTAATATTTAATAGTGCCATATTCAATGTTTCGGAGGAGCAGAGATGAATACTATGTGCGTTATTGATATAGGGAACAGGAATTAAGTTATTTTTATTAGCGCCGCTCTGTGTGTATTTTTTGTTTAATCTATGATCTGTTTTTACAGTTTTAATACATTGTTCATCTAAAGTAGTAACTTTAATTAAATTATTGGCGTTTATGCCGTATTGCCTAGATTTTCTATGTGCATTAAGATTGGTTATTACAGTATTTATGTTGCGCACTTTTATGGAAGATTTTTTTAAACAATTATCATGACCAAACACAGGAGTGGCATTTCGGAAGGGGTTAAAAGCAGAGATAGATAGTCAAGATAAATGAATTACCTTCGATATGTTTTTGGAGAGGACCCGGGCGCCGAAGCTGTTCGGATGCAGGCCATCTCGCTTGAAGAAACGCAGTCTTTCCCAAAAGAGGTCCCAGTTGTTAATGAACCCGATGTCTTGATTCTTGCAGAAGCCCTGCAGCCAGTTGTTTAAACCAAGCAGATGACTGTAATACTCGTTTGATCGTCTGACGAGAGGGAGTGGACCCGAGATGAATATCTTTGCCGATGGGGTCCTCTCCTTTGTGTCTTTAATTAATGCAGTGAAGTCTGCCTTGAGGATCTCCGACTGTCGGTGCCTTATGTCGTTTACGCCAGCATGTATAACAATGGCTCCAACTGCCCTGTTCTTGTAGATCGCCGGTGCACGTCTCGTCACATCTCGGACACGAGCACCGGGAAAACAAGAAACAAAAGATTTTCTATTAGGGCAAGTGATATTGAGGTTCCTAACAATAGAATCACCTACCACAATTACATCACCAGGAGCTGAAGGCGAACTGGGGACTCTTAGAGGGTCAAACCGGTTCTGGGTTACGATGCTTGCCTGTGCCGATGGAGGTGTTCTGGCCTTGAACCCCCGCCTGCATAGCTGAAATACACCGAGGTCATCATCGGTGTCGCTCCTACGAGGCGCGGGGGTGAAGGTGACTTGCGCGGCACAACGCAGGGTTGATGTTACGCCGATAACAGATGGCGAGGACGGTTTATCCAACAGCCGAGCCTTCAGATCTCTGAGGTATCTTCGTCTGGACAGAAGATTCTGAATCTGTTCATCGAGTGCCTGGAGTTCCTCGACTACAGTTGCAATGCGATTCACCTCACTGTCGGCCATTGTCCGCTTCTCAGACTGTATCTCTGTTGTTAGTCATTAACACTAAAACATAAGTAACATGATAGTTATAATTTGTTACTAACCCTCACCTATTCTGTTTCTCTTCTCAGTACTCAAATGTGGCACTTGGTGCCATGGCCCACCTGCCAAGTTGTTTTGCCTGCCTAAGGTAAAGTCACCCCGATGGAGGGTCACAGGAATCTTGGGGTAGAGGGGTCCTTTCATTGGATTGGGAATGGAATGACCAAATGGGGGAGGCAGCTTGATGGCTGAGGTCTCCAGGACTCTAAACAAATCCCAATCATATTACATGATATCATCTACTGTTAAATTCTGCTCTGTACTTGTAAAATTTTTATTTTTATACTGTATTGAGGATTTGTTTTGTTCTGTGTATTGTACTATATTGACCCCCATCTTTTTGACACCCACTTCACACCCAACCTACCTGGAAAGGGGTCTCTTTTTGAACGGCCTTTCCCAAGGTTTCTTCCATTTTTTTCCTTGTCTTCTTAGAGAGTCGAGGCTGGGGGGCTGCCAAGAGGCAGGGCTTGTTAAAGCCCATTGTGGCACTTCTTGTGTGATTTTGGGCTATGCAAAAATAAATTGTATTGTATTGTTTAGATCAGGGAGGCCATTCCTGTCAATTATGCCTCTTCAGGTTTCTCCATCGTTACCCATGTGGGCGTTGAAATCGCCCAGCAGAAATATGGAGTCCAGAGCTGGGACCCTTTCCAAGATCCCCTCCAGTGACTCCAAGAAGGCCTGGTACTCCAAACTGACATTTGGTGTATATGCACATATAGCAGGTAGAGACCTCCCCTCCGCCACCTTAACCCACACAGAGGCAGCCCTCTTGTTTTCTGGGGCAAACTCCAACATGGCATTGACAAGGCAGGGACTCAATAAGTAGCCCTCTCCCGCTTTCCACCTGTGCAACTCCAAAGTAAAGCGAGTGGGCGGACATGAACCCAACTATATCTAGTTGGTGGGACTCCGCCTCACCCACCAAATCTGGCTCCTTCCCCACAAGAGAGGTGACATTCTACATCCCAAGAGTCAGTTTGTGTATTTGGGTTCCAGCCTGCCAAGGCTTCTGCCTTTGACCGCCACCCAGGTCACATTGCACTTGGCCCCAATTTTTCCAACAGGTGGTGGACCCACAGGAGGGCAGTCCCATGTTGCATTTTTGGGCTTTGGTAGGCCCTTGCCTTTAGGCAGTTCTCCCAGGCCTGGCTCCATGAGGAGGCCCCAGTAGCCCCATATTGGGCAAGGTACTCTTTTTAAATTCATGGGTTTGCTTCATTAGAAGGCTTTGAATCTTTTTGTCTGAGCCCTCACCTGGGACCAATTTTCCTTGGGAGGCCTTACCGGGAGCATAGCAGCAAATTTATCAGCTCACCTTGCCAAGTGCCCAAAGATACAGTGAGTGAAATCATCACTTCTGGATCTACAAGTAAACACCCTTGGACATTAGAGTGGAGCCAGGACTGTTGAAGAATGACGTTGATGGGTTTCATGCAAAATAATGGTTTCACAATTTCAGAAGAGCAAAAAAGGCAGTTGATTACTTATGGTAATATCTGTCTGCAAGACTCTTTTGTGTTTGAAGCACAATATTTCAGAAAACACATAGCAATTGGTTTGTATTCAGGCCTTAGCCTGAAAATATTGTCTCGCTAAATAGAAGTGAAGTGCATTATAGGAAAGCTTAATGTCAAACAGGACTTTAGGATATTTTGTATAGCCAGCCTGTTTGCAGCTTTGAGTAGCTTTTGATGCCCATGGAACACAAGATTAGCTTGGAAATAAAGAATTAGTACAGTTTTCAGTGTTCTGAGAAAGTGTCTGCTCTTCTCAACAAACAGCAATTGGTTTATATTCGCAGGTTTTCTTTGGCTTGGTAATAAGAGATTGGCTTGGTAATAAAGAATTAATGCACTTTTCACTGTTTGAAGAAAATGTTTTGTTTTTACTGAAGAATAAAAAACCATGTGTGTTTAATTTTGATCCAAAGTGAGGAGAGAGAGTGGCTGCCTTTAATTAAACTTTTTAAAAAGAATTTTCTCAGTTCAGTTTACTTCACTAGCTACTTTGTTGCAGAAAATGAGTTTTTTAGTTTAGCTGCTGCACTTCTGACAGTTTGGTAAAGAGGCCAGGACAGCTGCAGAAATGGCCACTTTCTATATGAAGTTTAGTTGCTGGACACTTGGAAAAGAACCTCTATATCCATCAAGAAATCTTTCTTTTCATCTTTTGCTTAAAGATATACTATCTGTAACCAAGGATTTGGACCATTTAGGAAATGTCATCTCGATTGAATGAAGATTACATAAACCCATACAGGTGGTAACATTCTTTGGATTTCTTATATTTTCTGCTATTGGTTATTAGGCAAATAAATAGGATTTTTAAGTAAAAGTTTGAAGCCAATTTCTATATGATCATTGCACTTAGCTAGCTAAGTGTCACGATTGATCATTCCTTATCTAGCTGTGTTTTCGTAAGGGCACAAAGGACACTTTGAGTAGTCCACTCTTGGTGGCAAACTTGGTTGAAATAAAAGAATGAAAAAACAGCAAAGTAGCCTGCTGATAAAGTTTCCTAGGATTAAATAAGTGGGGTACAATATGGACAGCGGGGCAGGTAAAAGGTTATAGGTAACAGTTGTATAGATGGTTTTGATGTTTCTTCCTACGTCCAATCCCACCCAAATTAAGAAAGGAACCTAAGGTGTTAGTTGGTACCTTTCATGTTAAGTGTACATCACAGGTGATCTGGTAACATGGTAAAACAATTGGCTAGGCTCTGTCTTAAGTTTTATCCACTGGTTCTTTTTTCTTTATAAACTGCCTTTTTCATGGTGACAGTACATCAGGACAAGTAACTAGCCGAATCACCAAAGCCAATTTATCAAAATTCTAAGTCAGTTGTTACCTTAAAGCCCATAATTTTTATGGAGTAGAAATTAATCATTTTGAGACTGCAGGCACTATATTAAAAGCAGAAAACATATTCCTTTTTTACATGTTTGTGCTCAGAGAGATTACAATGTCCTGTAAATGAACTCTGTCGACAAAAGGGAGTGCTGTAAAACTCTTTGAAAAGCAATTTTTTAAGAGGTAGTGTTCAAGGCGTCTTTCTTCCTTTTAAAGTGTATTCACACTTTGTTTTATGATCTATATTATAATCTTAGATTAGAATAACCAGATATTCCATAGCTCAAATGTCAGGTGTCGGGGGAAGTGCCTAAAACCAGTTTGGCAAGTGATTCTCTGCAGGACTCTCTCGATTAACCCCCATAGGAAAGCCAGACTACCTGGCTGACAAGCATCAGCTCAACAAATGGTTTAGAGGCAGGTGTGTGCCCCCATAGAGCTGTTTGGGAATGGTTTGAATCAGAGGCCATTTTGTAGTTCGACACCCTTTTGGTATAAGGATTTGGACAAAAAAAGTATAAATTTGGTCGCTTTTCCCCTCCCTATCTCTCACTTTCACACCATCATGATGAAGTAGCATCTCACACACTATGGACTGAAAAGAAGGCCACACTGAGAACCACAAGTCAGCAGCCATATTGAGACAGGCATGCGGCCTGTTCTGACGAAAGCAGACTAAAAATGATGACTTAACTAGAATCATTTTAAATAACTAACAAGTCTGTGTGCCGCCTGAAACTACACATCAGCATTTATCAGGTTGTATGGTTGCCAATATTCAAATGTACTTTGTTTATTCTTATCATTTTACAAATATTATCAATAATACAGCATCCATGCAAGTAATAGAATTTAAAATACTTATATCTCTAGTCAGGTCAGGTGGTCTGCATGTACTACCACCGTTTTTCATACTGTTGTTAAAAATTATTCTCAGACAATTTTTGTGACATTGATTTGTGTTTTTTAATTGATTTTCCATTTTGGAATTCTTATTTCATGTTGTTTAATAGACAGAGACCAAAGAGGGTTTTATTGTGAGATAGAGATTTGGGAAAAGCAAACTTAATGAGAACCAAGACATTGTTGTAGGGTAGCAATTGAAAAAAGGAACCTTAATCTCACAGGAAAGTCAACCATGTGCTCCAACAAAGACACTCGTTTAAAAAGAAATTTTTCATTTCATTATAGCATATATGGAAGCGGCACAGCTGTAAAACCCCTATCACATCAAACAGAAAACTACTTTAAGAGCTGCTAGCGGTCATGTGACATCAGCGACTCTTTACTGTCTGGTAGACAAACCGCTAAAGCACCCTTGTCAAGTGTAAGGTGACATATCAAGATGACATTCTTAAGTATTTGGACTCTTCTGATTCCGTCATCCCTCCAAATGGTTGAAATACACATTACCACAACAAATTGCAAATTCAGAGTGAGACAATAGAATTATCTGGGATAATCAAACCATTAATATCCAAAGTGAAGACACTCTGGTTATCTTCATAATACAAAAGTAAGAGGAATGTACAAGGCTTTGTGTGTTAGTGTTATTGTTCATATGTGTATATGTCAGCTCACACACACACCCCACATACAGGCACAATTTAAAAAGTCAATAATTATTATAATACCCATATTTATTAGATGTTGAATAAGACTGGTGAATTGGGAGAAAAACAACACAGATACATTTGTAATGTGCAAATTCCCCACAGACAGCAGTTAGACAGTGAACAAAAGGCAAGTCCCCAAAGCAGTGTGTGCCAGTCTAATGATAAAGTAAGAAAAATGCAAAAATAAACAACACAATGCTAAAAGCTATAAAAGCAAACTGCCTTAAACATACAAACAAGATGACAAATAACAATTGTGAAGGACAGCCAGCTACAGACTCTGGTCGACACCCCCAGGCCGCCAGGAGGAGCCCTCCGGACGGCATGATCGTGCCCCGAGTTCCAGCAGGGCCTCATGGACTTTGTAGTTTGTATACACAGCCCTGCTGGATACCTTGGGACCACCGGGAGTCGCTGTAGGGGGGCTAGTGGGCTCTTATGTGCCCTATAACCCGGGAGTGCGTCATCATCAGGTGACAGGAAAGAACGACGTGCTCCCGGGCTGAAGAAAAGGACTGTTTACCCTGACCCGGAGGGAATAAGGACTTGTGGGTTTGGCCGGGAACCACTTCCGGGTCAGGGGATAATAAAGGACTGTGGGAAAGCCCAGACACTGAGCTGAGCTGGGAGGTAGGAGGGCGAAGTGTCTGGGCGAGGAGGAAAGAGTATTGTAGTAAGAGAATTGTAGTTTATGAGTGTGGAGTGGAGGGTGCTTTGTGCACAGTTTAATTATAAAATAAATAATAATTATACTTTCACATGGTGTTCAGAGTGGTACCTGAGGGTTCAAGAGGTGGACCACGCCTCTATCTGCTACACAAAATATAATATTGCTCTGAAAGACATGCAGCTTTAATGGAAAAAAATCTTTCAAAAGTTAAGATATAAGAAACAAAGTCTCACATATTAAAAAGGATCAAATTCAAAGGTGATAAGATGACCTTCATGGCAGTTAGTACATGTAGACCACCTGAGCAGACCCCATGATGTCAGTGGTATGGCTGTTTTTATAGTAATACCAAACAAGCAAAAAGATGACTAAATACATACATCTGCAAAGGGACTGTTTTTATGGTAGAATAATACATAAAAGTAAATATCTTTAAAATATTTCAACAATTTATTTGTGTTTCTGTGTTTATTTAATTATTGATAGATTTTAAATGAATAACACATTTTACACTTAACATTAATGTTTAAAAATAAATTAAAGAAAGCATATTAAATAAATATAAATGACAGAGAAAACGTATATATGTTAAATACAGCAAGCTAATATATCACTTCTGTAATATTATCTTTTCACAGATCCAGTGATAACGAGTTCTGCAAGGTGATACAAACAAACCAGTTTTCATTATATTAACACAGTCCAGCCCAGCCTTCAATTGCTGAATACCTTCTTTAAATCTGCAAGTAAAAGTAAAGAAAAGTAAAGAAAAACACAAACAGAAAATGATTGGTGTTCAAAGCTATGGCACAAAATGTAAATCACAAATATTTATATTAAGCTTTATTTACTAATATATACATTTAAATATAGTATCCTGAAGATTTAGATAGTACAAATTATTGTAGTCATTATTAAACGAAAGCTATCTCATAATTATATTTTCAATTGATATTTGCCAACTATAAAGAACTAGCAAAATACCCGCGCTTCGCAGCAGAGAAGTAGTGTGTTAAAGAGGTTATGTAAACATATATATATACATATACATATATATACATATCTACATATACACATATCTACATATACATATATATACATACATATACACATCCACATATACATATATATACATATACAAATTTACACATCTAAATATATATATATATGTACATATATATACATATAAATATATACATATCTACATACATATACACATATACTGTATATACATATGCACATATATATATATATAAATATAGACATACATATATACATACATGCATACATACATTCACATATATATATATATATAGCAAAATACCTGCGCTTCGCAGCGGAGAAGTAGTGTGTTAAAGAGGTTATGTAAACATATATATACATATACATATATACATATATACATATATACACATATCTACATATACATATATATACATATATACATATATATACATATATACATATACACATCCACATATATATACATATATATATACACATATCAACATATATATATACACATACATATACACACATACATAAACACACACATATACATCCATCCATTCATCCATCCTCTTCATATATACATAGATACATACATACATAGTGCGTTGTAACACGGGCTGTGATTGTTACATGGGAGGGAGACGACAAATCACAGCTTCCTGCTTTCTAATCGGGCCTGTGATTGGTGCTTTGACTAATGCCTAGATCCTACAGTATGTCCCCTTAGGAGAGGCGTTAGGCAAGTGTAATTGAATAGCGGTGCTGCAAGTTTAGCTTTACACCTGTTTTTAAGGCTTATTGACTGAAAGGGGCTTTCATGAAAAAACTTAGGGCTTTGCTACAGGATACACCCACCACAAGTTAAGGAAGTAAAAATAAAGGTATATATTTCTGTTTTATTTAAACCTTTTAAGTTTGTATTGGGCGGCATGGTGGTGCAGTGAAAGGTGCCAGGTAGGAGACCCGGGTTCGCTTCCCTGCGTGGAGTTTGAATGTTCTCCCCGTGTCTGTCTGGGTTTCCTCCGGGTACTCCGGTTTCCTCCCACAGTCCAAAGACATGCAGGTTAGGTGCATTGGCGATTCCAAATTGTCTCTGGTGTGTGGGTGTGTGGGTGTGTGCGCCCTGCGGTGGGCTGGCACCTTGCCCAGGGTTTGTTTCCTGCCTTGTGCCCTGTGTTGGCAGGGATTGGCTCCTGTATTTAGGATATAGCGGGTTGGATAATGGATGGATGGACATTTGTATGCATAGCCGTATTTGCCCGTTTTCGTTTTTTTTCTTTCTTCAGTAATATTTCAGCAAACCCGGAGCTTGTCAGTTCAAATCCTGGTACTGACACCACTGTGTGACCCTGAGGAAGTCACTTCACCTGCCTGTGCTGCAAAAAACAAAAGTAATGTAACAAATTGTACCTCAGATGTTGCAAGTTGCTGGAATAAACGCATAAGTAAAATAGATAAATATGTATTATACACATAGGAACTATTCATTTATTTTCAGTTAAGTCATCTGCAGAAAACCTTTATAAATGAGGCTTTCTCCTTTTTAGATAGTGCAAACTGTTTCTTCTTCATTGACGTTTTCTCTTGGAGAGCTTTTTTCATTTCATTGAAAATTAAAGCAGCAGCTGCCAAAATATGTAGCTTTCTTATTAATTTTCCAACATTGTGTAAAATAACTTTATAAAGTAACATAAAAGGTTTAAATACTGGTTATCCTTTTACACTAAAATATTACTAAAGAGATACAAAAAAAGTAAAATGCATATGTTCTTTTTCTTTAAGGAGATTAAATATTACTGAAGAAAGAAAAAAAAAAACTAAAACAGCCAAATGGGGCTATGCATATGAACTTAAAAGGTTTAAATAAAACAGAAATATATACTTTTATTTTTACTTCCTTAACTTGTGGAGGGTGTATCCTGTAGCAAAGCCCTAACTTTTTCGTGAAAGCCCGTTTCAGTCAATAAGTCTTAAAAACAGGTGTAAAGATATTGACAATAAGCTACGCAAACCCACCAAGACATGGAATCGTTTAAATCAAGTATCATTACATCTTCCTTTCTTAAAGAGAAGTAAGGCAGTACTTATAAGCTTACATATATATATATATATATATATATATAGACATACATACATATATATATCTATATCTATATATGTATATCTATATATCTATATATCTATATATATATCTATATCTATCTATATATATACCTATATCTATCTATCTATCTATCTATCTATCTATCTATCTATCTATCTATCTATCTATCTATCTATCTATCTATCTATCTATCTATCTATATATATATATATATATATATATATAGATCTATATATATATATATAGATCTAAATCCCCACGAAGTACTGCTTTTAAATTTTTATTAAGAAGAAAACCTTTTTAAATTGAGGGAAAATATACCAATAACAATTTGTTAAGGATCTGTTTTTTTGTGAAGCAGCCTTAACACAGCTTTTCCGCTGTTTTATAAACGAACGCCATATAAGGTCTTCCTTTTTCCTTGCTTTGCCAAGGAAGGAGCCTTTTTGTTAAATCCAAGGGTTCTTCGCTTTTTTTTTTCTTTTTTTACGATTGTTATAGTTCTGTTTGTATACCACGTTGTCAGTTCAGCACTCCGGTTGTAATATGACCAAGTAGTGCAAGCACACTCTTGAGAATGCAACGTATAGTTGTACAGGAGAAAAGCAATCTTGCCTGAAATCAATGGCAACCTTTTGTAGGTCTATGAACTTAATTTAAACTTTAGGTTTACACGGTGCTTTCTTTCCGAAGTACCTGCACTCATGAATATGTCTGTATGCGTCAGTCACTCAAATCCCTGCGCTTCGCACCGGCGAAGTACTGCTTCTAAATTTTTATTAAGAAGAAAAGAAAACCTTTTTAAATTGAGGGAAAATATACCAATAACAATTTGTTAAGGATCTGTTTTTTTGTGAAGCTGCCTTCAGTCGAGTGATCACTTCGAGCTGACTTGCTGGCTAACCATAAGCGTTACCTGGTAGGTAACCACCCATACAATCAGATTGTGAATCAGACTACGAATGCCGTGAATGTAATTACCCCGATCTACATGCTGTCAAATAAACGAACCACACGCCGTGGCGCAATTTTAGGGGCTTCACCTCTAGCGTTGACGTCCGAGGTTCGATTCCCGTAAGGGAGTGAAGTGAGTGGGTGGTTACCTACCAGGTAACGCTTATGGTTGGCCAGCAAGTCAGGTAACATCAGCCACGGTGCCTTCATTTGTGAGAAGCAGATCATAGAATGGTTGAAAATAGTTTACTGTCAAATAATGCAAAGAGTACGCGACACGTGTTTCCCCCTTATTCTTGGCTCATCAGGCGTACACACTCACTGCACTCGCTTACGGTAATCAAACCTCGGACGTCAGTGCTAGAGGGGCTTCGCAGCGGTGAAGTATTGCTTTTAAATTTTAATTAAGAAGAAAAGAAAATCTTTTTAAATTAAGTCTTAAAAAGAGGTGTAAAGATATTGACAATAAGCTACGCAAACCCACCAAGACATGCAATCGTTTAAATCAAGGCGCGAGTCGAAAAACACCATCCCATAATATTAGTTAACGATTAACACATTTCTATATGTATTGTAAGCATACAATACAACTGATAATATGTTGCGCTTATTTATCTGGTGTACCGACATTTTTGCGTCGTTTAATGGCTGAAATCTAACATGGTTTGTGCCCTTCAGAATGAAAACAGTTTGCATTTACCTTTTTAATAAAAGGCGAGCTTTTAAGCATGATAAATCACCCTGTAAATGCACACGTTTAATTGCACATGTGTTAATATGTATGCTTACACAGTATTAAAAGACAGTCAACAATTAACGTCATTTACCTTCGTTCCCGCGTTTGACTCGTGCTGTAAATCTCTTCCTTGTTTTCAGTTCACGTGATTACGTAGGAGGCGTGATGACGCGATACGTGACTCCGCCTCCTCCATTAGAGTATATGGACAAAAAACAGGTTCCAGTTATGACCATTACGTGTAGAATATCGAAATGAAACCTGCCTAACTTTTGTAAGTAAGCTGTAAGGAATGAGCCTGCCAAATTTCAGCCTTCTACCTACACGGGAAGTTGGAGAATTAGTGATGAGTGAGTGAGTGAGTGAGTGAGTGAGTGAGTGAGTGAGTGAGTGAGTGAGTGAGTGAGTGAGTGAGTCAGTCAGTCAGTCAGTCAGTCAGTCAGTCAGTCAGTGAGGGCTTTGCCTTTTATTAGTATAGATTATCATATGCTCTTCTATCCTGTATGTCCACATTTATTGGCCAAGCCCAGTTGAAACAAGTATGGAAAACACTGAAGACAGCATTCCTGTTCATATTGGACAACAATTCTTGGCATTTCTTGGAAATGTAAAAGAAAGCCAGTTTTAGAAAGGAATCCACAAGAGGAACAATAAGAAAATGTAAAAACGTACCAAACAGCAATTCACTTTCTGTACTTACAAATGAGTGATTTTTAATTTATCTGTATAGTCATTATAGGAGGTGTTAAAGAACTACATATAACAGGAGATAAGATAAGAAAATCAAGTGCAGAGATGACAGATAGTAGTTAGAAATGTTACAGTAATTTTTTTAAATCAAATGTTTATTTCTTTTATTATTCCTGCAGCAGGAAGGTTTCCAAGCTCTGGCAGCAAGCCAGGAATGCACAGGGGTGTGAGGGTCCTAACAGCTGTGCTGGGGCCAGCAGTAATTAAAAAGCACACACACTTAGGTTCAGTAAATCGAAACCTGACTGACCAGTTGTTTAAAAAGACAGCCTATGAATCTCCATGTAATAAAATGGAGAAAAGTGAGCTGGTATTGGGTAAAGAACACAGGTCAGTTTTAGGAGAGATGCTGGATTTAGAATTGGGATTTTGGAGAGGTTTTAGTCCACACTTTCAGGTAGCAGTTACCATACAATAAAATAAAAAAAGACACACAGGCAATGAAAAAAATAGAAGGGTAGCGCAGGAAGACAGGAAAGGGAAAATAGTTATTTCTGTTTCAATTTTCTGGCCTTTTGTAATAGTGCTACTTCTATTATTTGAGGTTTTACGGACTTTGGGTTGGTGCAGGTAATAAATAGTGAAGGCAATTAGCAGAGTAAAATCCATGCAGGAGATTGGTTTACAACTAGCACATTGGAGCAGAGTGGCATTGGTGGCCAAGCTGTTCCAATGAATGCCTGGAAGCAAAATTTGAGTGTTGGCACCAGGTTAACAACCAAGAAGATGAGATGGACAGAAACTGTTTGTCACCTTCCATTTTGCAGACCTGCCTACATAGCGGAATGGATAAACAGCGGAAAAGACCAAAGGCAAAGCCTAAAGACAAAGACAAGAACAAGAACTGAAGAAACAGCAAGAAAAAGACACTTACTGGGGTTTAAGTGAGTAACAAGTCCACAAGTCATGTAATAATAAGGCTAGTCACAATAGCTATAGTTTAAAAGGAAAGGTTTGTTCATTACTGCAGAAAATTTATATTCCAAGGGGTGGAAACTGAACAAACCAGTTAGGAATGCCAAAATAAGGGGATTAATTTTGGGCTCATACAGTATACATTCTGGGTATTAATTAATTAAGTGGGACAATTAATATAATTAATACTATTATTAAGAAACGATAAACTAAGAAAATTGGTGAACTTTTCAAAAGAGCAGGTGCAGCTGGTACATTTGCAAGACATATGGGTTCCGATGTTTAGGTATAGTCTGATTGGGAAAATACGGAAGCCCTGCTGAGGTTGTCAGCTCTGGTACAAGCAGAGGACCAGTGGGCCAGTTCTGAACTGAGGTGTTTAGCACAACGAGTATGCATATGGTGAGCAAAC
This sequence comes from Erpetoichthys calabaricus, assembly GCF_900747795.2. Lineage (NCBI taxonomy): Eukaryota > Metazoa > Chordata > Cladistia > Polypteriformes > Polypteridae > Erpetoichthys > Erpetoichthys calabaricus. The sequence continues at coordinate 91,618,308 of NC_041402.2, forward strand.
AACTCTAGGGGTGGCCTACAGGGGGAATGATGAGTTGCATAGCTGTGATGTCTCATGGTGGTGATGCCAGCCTATACTGGTAAAGGCTGATGGCAGTCAAGAGTTGCACCGTGGGTAGGAAAGCACAAGAGGCAACTAAATCAACCCCAAATGTGTGAAGAGGGGCCACAGAGGTTGGTTTGTGAACAGTTTATGCAGTGGCACATGTGCTCTCACTTGGGCAGAACTGGTTGTACTGGCACCTGTGGCATGTTACCTTTCAAATTTTGATGTTAATTGTACAGCTGCATATGCTTAAATGAATAGTTTGGGACAGGGTCTAATTAGTAGTTAGACACAAAACCAGTAAAGAACAAAGGTCAGTTTTAGAAATTCAGAATAGATTTAAATTGCAGTATGGTTAGTTTAGTGCAAGGTGTGGACTTGTCTCATTTTGAACCACCAGATCTAATAACATATGAAGACTGCAGAAAGCTAAACAAACAGTTGAAGCAAGCCAGAGCAGATACAAGTCATCAGAAGCCCATCCAAGTTCTTCAGATTGTCTTTGAAATAAAGAAGATATGTAATGGACAAATGGTCATGGACAACTTTTAACACTGTGAGAGCAAATACTGCAAAACAAAGTTATTCAACAGACTCTTTAAACAATTAAGACTGTTTATAAAGACATTGTACAAAACATTCACCGGGGTGGAGTGTTGTGATGTGAGAGTTTACATATAACTTGATGAATATTTTGTACTGTATATCTTTATTTGTAATTTAGACAAAGCAGTGTAATTTAGTGTTTACCCAAGCCAGGAATGGGTCTGTTTGAATTTTACGACAGGATTTGGGGGATGTGTTTTAAACCAGTTTGCCGAGTGTTTGCTAAAGTCATTTCTACCCCCGCAAATGGGATAAGGTGTACTTTAACATATGGTTTGGGGGCAGGTGTTAAGATGTTCTATTTCCCCCATTGGTTTGAAGTATGGCTGTTTGGAATTGGCTTGGTTCAGAAGCCTTTAAATATTACAACGCCCTATTGGCTGTAGGGGTTGGACAGAAAATCTATATATTTACTTGTTTAAGCTCACACTCTCTCTCTTACTAACCAACATCTGAAAGAAGCATCTCTCTTGCTAACCTGTGATGAAGACAACACAATGAAGAGCACAGCTCAGCAGCCATTTTGAACAGATATGTGGCTGAAAGCTGAGCACCAATGATGCCTTAACTAGAGTCATTTAAGTAACTACAAGTCTGTGTGCCGCCTGAACTACATATCACCATTTAATCAGGTTGTGTGGTTGCCAATATTCAAATATACTTTGCATTTTGTTATTATTTATGAATATTATCAATAATACATTGTTTAAATTGTAACTTAACTTCTGCTTGTCTTTTTACTACATCTAATTGCCTGAGGTTATAGATATAGAAGGGAAGGTGGGGATAAGTTATATACAATATTACCTTATAAACAGTGGTAAGTCTGTGAGATTAATCATTCTAAGGCTACATATTAATAATACAATAGGGGAAAGTAGAGCAACATTTATTACTCTACCAAGACAAAACAACATCTGATGTCCCAACCCTTGATGCTGTTGTTTGTGCTTTATCTATACTAATAAAAGGCAAAGCCCTCACTGACTGACGGACTGACTGACTGACTGACTGACTCACTCACTCACTCACTCACTCACTCACTCACTCACTCACTCACTCACTCACTCACTCACTCACTCACTCATCACTAATTCTCCAAATTCCCGTGTAGGTAGAAGGCTGAAATTTGGCAGGCTCATTCCTTACAGCTTACTTACAAAAGTTAGGCAGGTTTCATTTCGAAATTCTACGCGTAATGGTCATAACTGGAACCTCTTTTTTGTCCATGTACTGGAATGGAGTGCAGCTCGATGGCCGTGAGAGGCGGAGTTGCGTGTCGCGTCATCACGCCTCCCACATAAGCACGTGAACTGACTGTGAACTCAGTACGTAGAAAAGAAGGAGGAGCCCCAAAGAAGCGAGCGAGTGACACATACAAGCATCTTCATAAGACACGAGGTATAAAAAAGCACGGTGTAAACCGTAAGTTTAAATTAAGTTTATAGAAATGCTCCCGCTGCTGTTTGTAATGCCATATTCGCGAGATACAAGTTTAATGAGAAGACACGAGGTATAAAAAAGCACGGTGTAAACCGTAACCTTAAATTAAGTTTATAGAAACGCTCCCGCTGCCGTTTGCAATGCCATATTCGCGAGATACAAGTTTAATGAGAAGACACGAAGTATAAACGACAGTTTGGATCACTTTGTAACAGAGTTAAAATTGCTGTAGAGAGAAACTTATAACTGCCGGGTCTTAGCTAACATTAAATAAACCCATGGACATCGCAACATCACACAAGAGAGCGGCTCACGTGAAGTGACTGAACGCAGCAGGAGTGATCACTTCGATGAATCAAACCTGTTCAAAAAACACATTACACAATTGATAAGGTAGGAAAAGAATATGAAACAAAGCACGGTATAAACCATAACTTTAAATTAAGTTTATAGAAACGCTCCCGCTGCTGTTTGCAATACCATATTCGCCCCTGCGAAGCGCGGGGATTTTGCTATATATATTAAACTATTTCAACCATTCTATAATCTGCTTCTCGCAACTGAAAGAGGGCACCGTGGCAGAAGTTAGCCGACTTGCTGACCAACCACAAGCATTAACTGGTAGGTAACCACCCATACAATCAGATTGTGAATCAGACTACGAATGCCTGCAATGTAATTACCCCGATCTACATGATGTCAAATGAACGAAACACACGCCGTGGCACAACGTTAGGGGCTTCGCTTCTAGAGCCGAGGTTCGATTCCCGTAAGGGAGTGCAGTGAGTGTGTACGCCTGATGAGCCCATAATTACGGCGAAACACGTGTCGCGTACTATGCATCTTCAAAGCACGGTGTAAACCGTAAGTTTAAATTGAGTTTATAGAAACGCTCCCGCTGCCGTTTGCAATACCATATTCTCGAGATACAAGTTTAATGAGAAGACATGAGGTATAAACAAGACTTTGAATGACTTTGTAACAGAGTTAAAATTGCTGGAGCGAGAAACTTTTAACTGCCGGGTCATGTCGCGTGTTCTCGGGTAGGTACACCAAAAAATGTATACATTTATGCATGTAATGGGCAAACAAAAAATGTACAGTCATCCCTCACCTATCGCGGGGGTTACGTTCCAGAGTCCCCCGCGACAGGTGAAAATCCGCGAAGTAGCGACCTATAATTATTTTTTTATTTATACATATTTTAAGGCTTCATAAACCCTTCCCACACTCTTATAAACCTTTCTCACTCTCTTGTTAACCTTTCCCACACTCTTATAAACACTTCCTATGCTCTTAAACACTTTCTACATTCTTAAACACCGCAGACCAACACTGCACACTGCACGCAGCGATCAGACGTCGATGTGTCTGCACTCGCTTTGTGAAAGGGGGCTGCTGAACTCATGCTGACCAGAAATGGACTTCGTGCTGCTTCTGCCAAAATGCCTGCTTGTCGTTCTGCGCGTTCGGAAGGAGGAGGAGGAGTGGGGGTGTGTGAGGGCTGAACGCACGTTCGCTCAAACCCTCCTCCCCGGAGGCGCAGTACGCTCCTGCCACTTCGCATTGTCAAGGGGGTGGGGAGCTGAATGAACGCTAAGGAGAAGTGGACTTTGTGCTGGCTTTGTGCTGCTTGTCGCTCTGCGTGTCAATAATTTAAAAGCCTGTACAGCACCTATTTTCCTGTCTCACTGTCTTGTCTTGCGTGAAGTTAAAATGTTTTATAATAGTGAGATGTTACTCATATCCTTAGCCCGACATCCACATATCATATGTGTTAACAAAGTGTGTTTTATAAGTTTACATGTGTTTAAAGCATGTGGGATGGGTATTTTAAGGCTTAAACTATAAAAATGTTTATTTATATGGTCTTTCTATATCGCGGATTTTCTCCTGTTGCTGATGGGTCTGGAACATAACTTCCACGATAGGCGGGCAATCACTTGTATTTAAAAACCCGCGAAGTCGTGAATCCGCGAAAAGTGAACCGCGAAATAGCGAGGGATTACTGTACTATACCTGAAAGCACTGCAGTAGTACTCAATGTATCTTTACTTCTTAAATGTTAATGTTTTACTGTTTAATAATTTATACGCTTCTTATATGTTGTTCAAATTCTTTTATCAAAATACCACTAACAGCGCACTGCACAATAACGTGGAGTGAATACACTTGACATGAGCATTCATGTTATTTATCCTCTTTCTCTGTACGTTTACCATTCGTTTGCTCAGAGGTTGATGCACTTGCTGCTTAATGAGCAGCTCTTCACCCTAGCGTCCCGCTGCTTCTCTTCTTTCGTCGGCATCTTTTCCCGTTAAAACTGATTAAGTTAGTTTTTGTGTTGCGATAACTTAGTATGTTTTCTTTAATTTTTCAGTTAAGCTTGCACTTGAGTCTTCAATCTGCCTCAAGAATGATTAGCGAAGGTGGTAGGGAATGAAAACGGCACCCATACGCATCCGCCACGGCCGCAGTGGTGCGCGCAGCTGTGAGTTGATTCTACAATAAAATAAAATAAAGATATAAAGAGTAATAAAATCATCACCCCGAAAGCGAATAGTAGACGTGACGTAGTATATGTGTACCAAATTTCAAGTCAATAGGTGAAATGGTTTGCGAGCTACAGGTGATTTAAGATCCTGGACAGACAAACGAATAGCCACGGTTGCGTATTATAGAAGAAGATTTTACTGTTTAATAATTTATATTTATATGCAATGTGCTTCTTACATATTACTTCATATTCTCATATGATAATGATGTTAATGTTGTTTATATTGATTTCTATGTTATTGTAAGTGCTCTTTATTTGTGGAAAAACAAATTTGGCAATTAACAAACTTATTTTATACATACTACATTTTATTTTTTTCTCTTCCACTCAGTGAGCGAATCCACTGGGTAATCAGCTATATATATATGTATATATATATATATGTATATATGTATATGTATATATATATACTTAAAAGCCAAACAGCCCTATTGATTTGTTTGCTAGAGATTGTTTTTTCTATCTATGTGACATTCTGTGCTCCTGACACGCACTCCTTTGAAGAGGAAGATATGTTTGCATTCTTTTAATTGTGAGACAGAACTGTCATCTCTGTCTTGTCATGGAGCACAGTTTAAACTTTTGAAAATGAGACAAATGTTTGTTTGCAGTGTTTGAATAACGTTCCTGTCTCTCTACAACCTCCTGTGTTTCTGCGCAAATCTGTGACCCAAGCATGACAATATAAAAATAACCATATAAACATATGGTTTCTACTTCGCGGATTTTCTTATTTCGCGGGTGGCTCTGGAACGCAACCCCCGCGATGGAGGAGGGATTACTGTATGTAGATATGTATATATATATGTATATATGTTTATGTATATATATGTTTACATAACCTCTTTAACACACTACTTCTCCGCTGCGAAGCGTGGGTATTTTGCTAGTTCATACTATATATGTACTGTTTGTTATGTGTAGGAACTGTCCCTGAATTTATTGGTGAGAGAGTCAATGGTCCTATACAGTTTGGAAGATTGGAGGAGTGGGGAAAGTGGCTGTGCATGATGACTGAGGTTCTTTATGCAAGTGTTGTATATGACTGTCACTACCCCCTGCATTGCTTAACATGCTGGGCAAGTGCTGTAGCAGGATGTGATGCACGTAGTGAGAATGAACTCCACAGTACATCAATTGATACAGAAATCAAGCTGTCCTCAGATGCTTGAAAAAGTAGAGGTGCTGATGAGCCTTTTTAACAAGGGATGAAATGTTTTGTACACAACACTTCAGTTCATCAATGGTAGTCACTCCAAGAAATTTAAAGCTGCTCATTCTTTCAACAGCATCTTCTCCAATGCGAATGGAAATGTTTTGTGTCTTCTGATTTTGGAAGTCAATGCAATTGAAAAGATTGAACTAGACAAAGTTTATTACAGCTACTAGCAGATATGCTCATTGATGATACATTGAGTGCAATGAGCCAGAATGTTAAACATCCTAAGTGTGACAAGGTACATCTTATTGCACAAACCCTGCTGTTTGCTTGATAAGCAATATAAAACCAAATTGCAGAAATAGTGCATAGTAAGAAGCAAAACCCAAATTACATGTTATACCTGTCATGCTATACATACAATATTTTCTTTCTTATACCATCTCCTTTATTTCTGCTGATGCCCAAACTGGGCAATCTACTAGACTTTTGAATTATGTTGGCAGCCTTCTGATAGGCTAAACTAAAACAAACAATTCATGTCTTGTGTGACTTGTGAAGATGAGTGTGACACTTGGCATATCAATAAGTTTACTGACGTTATTCATCAAGCTGTTGTGTTACAGAATGACTGAATGTTCCCAGTGTAAAGAGACATTCTCTTTCTGAAAGACACCCCTCTCCGCAGCACTGGATGATGATACTGATAATGAAGATAAGACTTGCTAACTGCTGCTTAGTGTTGGTTTTTCCTCACATGGGAATGACTGTACCGAAACTATGCAAATAAATGCTGTCAACACCATTATTTAACTGCAGAAATTTGTCTGTTAATGGAAAAGGTAACAATGAATGATTCATCTGCCTGTATGTCTCTATTTCCCAGTAGTCACATGCCTGTCTTCTTTGTGCCATAGTATTCTCATAGTACTCTAACTAAGGTATCCTGCTTGGTGGCATTTCTCTTGCTCATTTTTTTAACTAGAGAAAAGTGATTTTAGATTTAAATCGTAAGCCTGTATAGCCGTGTATTTTAATCTAAGCCTTGAACCTTCTAATCCAAAAGAATGCACTTTTGACCTTTGTTCATGTTGCTGGTGACATCATTCTCACTAAATGGCATTTAAGTGTCACTGATAATGCTGTCCTTAATAAAGATTAATAATGCTGTAGGAACCAATCTTAGAAAGTAATGTTAAAGTTAAACTTATTTAAGATTTTGCCTAAATTCAATAATAGAATATTAGTTTCTGATAGTGACCTAGTCTTATACCCCATGTAAGTTAACAAGAAATAGAAGTTTCCTTGCTTTATCTATAAAATGGAGTGTTCATTAAACAGTTAGGGAACAGACTTACTGGTATAGACTGTTAGATACATTTGCAAACAGGAGATTGGTATACAGTTTTCTGACAAGTTTGATATGAGCATTTGAAAGTACAGTACGACTGTATGAGCAAATTTAGAGAAATATAGAAGATAAATAAGCCTTAAACAGAACTTTCTTAAAGAAGAACTTCTCTTTTCTTTAATATTAATTCTTTCTTTATTTTTGTGTGAATCCTTTGGCGTTGAATTTGTTCTAAAACTTTTAAAAAAGAAGATATTTGCTCTGTGGAATTATTTGAACATATATCACACTATTACCTGAATCATCATATGAAATAAACTAAAACCTGCAGAACTTTGATAATTTGAGACAAACACAGCTACAGGAGTAATTCATACTTATCAATGAAACTCCACCCAAACCTATCCTAATAATCTCTCCTTCAATAAAGACTTGTATGTCTCATCTGGTAGCATAGCCTTCATTTTTATTCTTGATCTCATAAATGCTAGAATAGTATTTACTTCATTAACTCACAAAAATAATCTGTGTGATCATATCTGCTTTCAATTAGTAATAAAACATATTACTATAAATGTTTGTAATGCACCATCTGTTGGAATGACAGAGACACAGCAAGCAGACAGATAGATACTCAGACACACAGACACTTAGTCTTTTACTAAATTGGATAGGTGTGTTTCCTGGCATTACTTCACCCTTTTGAAATGACAGAACTGTAAATTTTACTATAATCTTGTCTGTGTATGGCCATACAATGCAGAGTCACAGGGAACAGCAGCTGTTTAGAAAATTCATTGAGCCTTCTCTGACATGCAAGAGAACAAGAAAACTCCATGCAGGGAAGACCAGGGACGAGAACCATCGCCTCATTACTAAAGGCAGCAGTCCTATCACTGTGCCACTGTCAAAATATAAAATGGTGACACAAAAACATACAAACTAGCAAAAGTGCATAGAAATATCAATGTGAATACAAAACCAAAGGAATGTATAAAAAACCCCAAAATGTTGAATGTTTCCAGACAATATAAATAAACATCAATTTTAAAAAAAGACACAAGATCACTGAAACTGATACAAATATTTACAATTGAGCAGGCTGGAAATCTTTATTAGAGCAAAGTTTGATAGAAGTTATCCAAAACTGATCCATTGGTGCAACACTCAGTTTTCAGCAATATCCTCTTACTTATCCCACATTTGCTTGGGAGCCTCAGAAAGTGGAGGAGCTCTCACTGGTTTGTGTCAAGCTCATTTCACACATTATCTGTAACCCAAGGAAACTGAAGCAGCTGTGAGTTTCTTTGGCAGGTTAGTGCTGACTGTGATGTTGCTCTCTATTTATCTACTGCATTTTATAATCCATTTTAATCCATAATGTGAAAGCACCTGCCATAACTTGGTTCTCAGTGCACCAATATAATTGAAATTTGGCATACTCATTCTTCAAAGAAATTTTTATTGAAATATCTTGACTGAAGCGTGGTGTACATATTTTTGGAATTTCAAAATCTCTCATTAGCAAATATATATACTAATCTGTTTTAAAACAGAAACATTCTGTGCAACTGCAACTATGAATTAAAGCTACAGTTTCAAATTTACCCTGGAGGCAGTTGCTTCCACTGGCATAATTTCAATATTTATTTCTTTTACGTGTTTGACAGCCACCACTTTGATATGCTTATTCAATATGGTAATAATGATATTGTTCATTTATTTATCACCATGCAAAGTAAGTATCATTTCTTATTTATGAATACAAGGTGAAATCTCATTATATGCTAAGAGTCTGGCTTCTGCCTCCACTCCATCACGTGGTTGTCTGTAAAGCTGCACAGCATCTTCCCTGAATCTCAGACACAGCAACTCAGTTCTATTGTTCCTACAAATCTACCTATGCATTTATGGGTGATGTAAATACACTTTAGACATGCCCATTGTTGCAAAACTTTTGTGTCAATTAAAAGTTACACAAATCACACAGAATATCCTGGATTACAAGACCATAATACAGGAAACAATTGCATTGAAGGCAGATTTCTAATTAAAATCATATGTCATATCAATCAAGGTGTTTCATGGCTATTGTTTAAGGGCAGATTGATTAGACCACTTTAACCTAATATTAGTGATGAGTGAGTTACTTAAATTAAATTGAAGTAGTTTTGCTTTTCAAAAAGAGTCTTGAAATGTACACCTTTGACCCAGGAAGAAAGGTGTTTAGCATATATAAAAATCCTTTTTTCCTTATAGTTTCATCTCATCTACAACTTTGTGTTAATGCCAATGTGGGGACAGTTTCCATTAGGCGGAAGAATTGCACTGATAAGAAGACAGCCATATCAGTGTGTATAAAGTTTAAATAAGAGAAACAGCAAAAGCAGTATTTCATCTAAGACCTCAATGGTAGTGTATTTTTTCTCAACCACTTTGGAGAACAAAATGTGTTGACTCAATGGGTTATAGCTGTTGTCTAAAAGTACATTTTATGTCTCTTTGTGGGTTGTGTTTATATTTTCAAAAGACATTTTTCCACCATTTATTTCCATCTGGACCCTTTGCTGAGAAATGTACGAGTTCTAAGGGGGGGAAACAATGTTGCTGAACCCATTATGGAGGAATATTATTTTATTGCATTTTGCAAAATTGAATAGAAAGCAAATTTTACTTTCAGTTTTGTGGAACTGCATACAAATAGAAACTCAGCTGTCTCACTCATCACTACCCATATTTTGTGATGATACACTTTACATAATCCTTGGAACAAGAGTCAGGGTGGCAGTCATTGTGGTGTAGTGCAACTGGGGAAAAAATGCAGAAAAAAAATAACTCCTGGGAAGAAGAACTAGCAGTTCAGCTGGGTCGAAGTATTGGCAAAGTGCACCTGCTCTTTTGAACCCAAAATTCAGGAAATGGATTGTAACCTTTAATGAAGCAAAATTCCAAACCAGAAGATTAAGTGAAAAAGTCAAGTAAAAAAGAACTTGCTATAATTCTTAAACTGAGGTTCACTAGAAGAGGCAAAAGCACTGTAACTACTAAAACAATCCCAGAAGTCACTAAGCATCCAGTGCTGGGCTGTAAAGTGTTGTGTGATGTGACGTCTGGGGGTGTGGCCTATCAACAGCTAATGAGAATGGTGATGTTATTACATAAACATAATGGCATTGTAGTAAATGAAACACATGACAATAATTATTAACACATATCTAGAGGCGTTTACATATAAAAATAATCATACAGGGAGATTACTGGAAGTCCAGAATCTTCCAAAATGTCAAAATGAATTTTAAACAAAATTAGTTAATACCAAAAAAATGTTTTTTTGTCTAAATCATAACAGCATGCCACAAATATTTAAGATATAGGCATTTAGTGTTTGACTTTAAAAGTTTAGAATTTTTTTTTGGGTTAATCATTATTGTTTCAGGTAAATACAGTACAGATGTGGTTAAATAATATGATATTCTGGCATAAGTTTAGTAAAACAAAATTACAAGACTTAAAAATGTTTGTTAAATCAGAACTGCAAATGATCCCATATATCAGTGAAACAATTCAAATATATGATCATAAAACATGCTAAAATCTATAATCAAATCAAAAGCATTCTTTGCCAAATTAAGTGTCAGCAAAAATATGAGGTGAGTCATTTTGGCTTTCTTTCCACCCAAAAGGAATGACATTTTGGTCATTACACTTTCATTAAGAGCACTCATTAAAATTTCAATGGTCTGTGGATGGGTATACGTGTATGCAAAAGGTTTTTGCCAGTTCTGAGCTGATAGCAATGCTGTACATCTTTTGACTTTAAAGGAAAGTAAGCTTGGATGTATTTCTGTGGTTGACCACAGGGTTTCTGGCCCATTTGTGGGAGATTCTGCTGAAGAGTTAGGACAGCACATGTGGAAACACAACTGTATGCTTCAAAATTTCTGCTTGAGAGAGAACTTAATGATGTGGAATGACCTCCTTGTGTCTTGTTGCTATGCTCACTTTTACTGTGGTTTAAGATTTGCCAAATAAACCACCATACCTACTATGGCTTCACCTTTTTAGTATATTTGTCCGTGGCCCAGTTTTATTACCTCTTCACAGGTTTTCTGTTTCAGTTGCACATTATGTGATTGATCATTGGGCTCCAGTTTGTTATTTTTTCTTAATCAAGCATTGGGCTATACTTGTATGTGTATAAAGATGTCACATTTTATTAACTGGGAAGTTGCGTACTACTAATTAGCTTCTTTCTTTAAGGACGTACAAATATCTTGTTCTATTGAATCAGTCTTTGCAAAAAGAATGTTTGTATCTCTAAAATGTACACTTTTCTGTTGACATACTAATCCAGAAGGCATATAAAAATAAATATTTTTGTGAACTCTTTAGATTTCCCAAGACCTTTGCACAGTACTGTGTTTATTGCAGTTGTATGGTGCTGGCCAGCACTAACTCAATGCACTTCTGCTCATTTTTGTTGTTCTTTGAATTAGCTTCCTGTTGAAAGAAGACCTTCTCACTAGATACAGTAGATACACTATTCCAGGCTAAGAAGAAATAACAATTAGGGTTCACAAATTTAAATCCATACAAATAAAATTCTGCACCTGTAAGCTTTACACTATCAGTTGTGTTTATGGTAAATGCTTAATGTTACGTCAAGCTACAGGATTTCTGCTATTTTTTCTAACATCTTATTTATTGCTGTTTTAGGTTTTACTTTCTGGTGCCCATATTTCATTTTTATTAACATATACTGGCCCACATTAATCATGTAGCAACTGTTTTCAGAAAACCTAATACTAAAATACATTATATTAATTTAAAAAAGTAAAGCCACAGTTATGCATATTCATGAGCATTATTGCTTTAACATCATTAAAGAAAATAACGGAATGTCTTACATGTTGATCTGAAAAGCTGTCCCATCGATCCAATTCCATTTTTCATTCTCTTTTCTCAATCCAACCCACATTTGGCCCACAGTGTGATTCAATATGAAATTCTTTAAAAATAAAATAATGAGAATTACTACTTAATGCATCCTTTTTAGTTATGGCACCTTGTGCAGGGTTAGCTCCTACACTGCACCCAAAATTGCTGGGAAAGGCAATGGCTCCCTGTGTCTAAGAACTGGATAAGAGGTTCAGAAAAATCATCCATGCATGAATGGACATATTGTCTGGAGAATCAAATAGGTACAGCCACATTACATGCCAAACATAATACTGTTTGAGAATGACTGATAAAATGTATTTCCTATCAAAGTAAGTCCAAAATGTCTTTGAACGCTGAAATTTCATTTTTCAAATATAATGTTCCTAACACTCTGCCATGTAGGAGAGGAGACAAGGAAGGAGAGTGGAGATTTTCTTAAGATATTTTAGAAATCAATGTGCTTGACATTTTGATTGCTACAAATGCTATTCATCCTTCTTGTGTGTTCTATCTGATGAGAACATCTTTTAATCACTGGTGTAATCTACAAGAACCAGTTAAAGAAGTGCATTTGTGACTGACTGCAGGGTGTAGCTGGCCTGCCTGAGAAATATACTGCACACGAAAAGAGAAGACTATAACAGGAAACTCAACAAACATAGGTTAAGGCAAGCAATATCTGACTTGTCAATAAGCAACGAAAATAAATATATAACAAGTTCAAGATATTATTATTTAAATTGGTCCATTTTCTGTACATAATTTTCTCTAGAATGTTCTTGGCCCTTCATTTTTAATCATAAAACATCTACATCCTAACCTGTTTGTTATGAATTGATCCACACTACTTACAGTTGTAATTTTTGTCTTTAAGGTAACATTCAGCCTGCAAATAGGCTTGTAACACTTTGTGAGCATTTGCTCTTGGGAAATGCCATGGAAATTTGCAAAATAAACATATACTATTAAAGAACAAATTATTTATGTATGCTACTAATGGTTACATAATGAACAGTTATACTAAACAAAATATCTTCAGTATTAAACATATAAGAGAGAATAGTCCTACCAGTTCCTCAGTTGTCTTGATCACTGTGAGGTTTGAATGTTGCTTCCTGCAGGAAGTGTTTGCGTTATCCCAAGAGAGTTTTGTTGTTGAAAAATAATATGATTTTCCATTGTGATTTAACCATTGTTCTTTCATATTTGCTGTAAGTTAGAAATAGCATAAAAGTAAATTAAGTATTGTTTACATAGTAGAAACCCTTGTTTAATGAAACTCAAAGGATTAGCATACAATGGAATATGTTTTACAAATGGAGTGCAGGAAGGTTTAGTCTCTTGCACAGCATGGCTTCAATGGGTAACTCTGCAGTTTAAAATCAGTTGATCAAACCACTAAACCACACAACAACTTGTAAAGTAACCTAAAGTGAAAAATCTACTTCACTTGTACTAGTTTACTCTCAGGTCCCCTTATGTAAAATGTCCACTACTATGACCATTCCTTTTATCTTAATATCATTTATGATACTAACGATTTGTTAGTGAGTTTTCCCCTCCATTTACCTCCTGTCATCAGATTTACATCATACAGCCTATCACAATCAAATGAAAATCTGCAAATGCAAATTTTAAAGATATCATAAAATAATATCAGGTAATTGTAAAATATTTCCTGGTGTCACTATTCCGCTGTATGAAAATATATAAATACATACAGTATATTCAAGTAAGCATATTGAAAGTACATTAAGTATTTTCAAAGACACACTCAGACAGTCTATTGCATGCCATTTAAGCATTTGGTTACTTTGTGAACACTAGGCATAAATGTCCCCTATTGACAACTCTCCATGCATCTTTTCAAATGCCAGAAGTAAAACATTTTTTCCTCACAAAAATAAATATATAAATAAAAACTTTTAAGGACAGCTTGCTTTATTGGAACATTTTTGATGCTCCCAGAAGCACAGAATACAGGTACTGGATAAAACAGTCAAAAGGTTTAAGCAATTTGTTGTGTTTATTTACTTCTGTAAATGATATAACAGAAAAATAATCTCAAAATATTCATTCAGCTGAGCTGAACAGTGATATTACAATATTCTGGAACCCTTTTTATCTGCATTGTTCAAAAGACATAATGTATTTGGTGGTCTTTTAAGTGTAACAAACCCCCACAGGGACACACTTTTTGTAATGTATTTATTTATGCACCATATGAAACATCGATTTTTCAATTTTTGCATGTATTCATATTTTGCCAAATAATACAAAATAGCCAGTGAAGCATGCAGCTATTACCAGAGAATTAACAAAGGACATTTGGTTCACATATTTGCAGCCAGATCAAATATAAAAACTTTTAGTCAAATTTGGTGAAACAATGTACAAAGATGATACCTCACCACATCTATGCATACTCCATGGAGGATAAGATGATGGCTATTGGTTCAATTGTCCCCAATCCTTGACCAATGTTAGAGAAAAGTTATACTGGTAAATATTCAAATCAGATATATATTTAAGTCCATACATTGCTAAAGGCTACATGTAAAGGTGGATCTGTATTTGGCCTCTCAGTACTAAACAGTACCCTATGGGTGAGAGTGGCAGCAAAATCAAAAACTTACAAAAGCAACCCTATACACCATGAACATATTTTCTTCTTCCTCTCTTGGCTGCTCCTGTTTAAGGGTTGCCACAGCAGATCCATCTATTCCTCTATCCCTTTATCCATCTATTCATCCCAAGAACTATAAACGCAATCAATCAGTCCGTCAAGTGCTCCTTGTAGAACTGTTTGTACTTATAAGTACAATTACTTCACTGTAACCTTGTGATACAGTTATAATATTGCACAACCTGAGCTACTTTATAAAGAGTGTATTTACATATATATTTACATTTTTAAGATGAAATGCAGCAAAATATGTTTATTATATTATACAGATAAAATGTTAACATCATTTAAATACTCTATCCATCCATTAACCAACCCGGTATATCCTAACACAGGGTCACGGGAGTCTGCTGGAGCCAATCCCAGGCAACAAACCCAAGGCAGGGCACCATCCCACCGCAGGGCACACACACACACCAAGCATACACTAGGGACAATTTAGGATCGCCAGTTCACCTAACCTGCACGTCTTTGGACTGTGGGAGGAAACCAGAGCACACCCACACAGACATGGGGAGAACATGCAAACTCCACGCAGGGAGGACCCGGGAATCAAACCCAGGTCTCCCAACTGCAAGGTAGCAGCACTACCACTGCGCCACCGTGCCACCTAAATAATCGATATTGTTAATAATTTAACATGTGAGGACACAGTGTCGCAGTGCTAGCGACGAGCTGGCGCCCCGTTCACGGATTGTTCCTGCCTTTCGCTGTATTCTTGCAGGGGCTGGCACGACACTGGAAGGATAGATGGATAGAACAATTAAACATGTACTACAAACATATTTCCATGTTCCTTAAAAGATTTGAAGAATCAGAGTTCTAAGCTTACAGATGGCTTAACATCTATTACAGAGCTGATTGTGTGGTGATTGGGTACTTGGAGAAAGAAAAGGAGGGACAGGAATTGGAGGTTAGTATGTTTGAGAGAGACAATACTGCGGCAATAAATTATTTCATCAAAGGTCACGCACGGAGCAGCAAGCATCTTGCATGAGGCAGGAACAATCTCTGGACGGGGGGCCAGCTCGTCCCTATCACTGCGCCACCGTGTTCCCATGTTTAATAACATGCTTTAACTCCTTTCATCATGAAAATGATATCAAGTATACATCTCAGTATTTAAATTATTCAGAGAGCTGAAATATAACGAATGTAATGGATTCTGTGTCCTGTTGGAGGAAGAGAAAGCCCATTTAAGAAGCATGTAGTGATTCACACACAGAGTACCTAGAACACATACAATACAAAACATTTAAAGTGCTACTTTAGTTACAATGGTATTTGAGAAACTAGTAAATTAAACGATTTTAAGATGAAGTTTATGATGTTCTACTTTAATGACAAAATAAACTACATGATTAAAGTGGAAATTTTGAGATTAAAGTTGACATTTTGAGCTTTTTTCCAACTGTGTCCCTATTTTTTTTCTTTTCTTTGTACCCTAATAAGCTTTCATATGACACTCAGACATTTTGCTATGACCTTTTCATGGCGACTTATTTCGGGCACTGTGCGAATTTGTGAACTTGAGCTTTCGAGTTTCTCCGACACTCTCTGTCACTCGATCAACTTCCTTTTGTTGTTTATGCCAATGTTTAAAACAACAAATAGTACGTTTTTCCCTGCCTCCACTTGGTATTCACTGAAATTCTTCTATTTTCCCCCGTGCATTTGCCATTGTCTTTTCACAGAACACTGAGCTTAAGGGCTATTTATATTGATTTGCATATTCGAAGAGGTATAATTCTGGGAGGAGTTGGGGAGTGGCAGCAGGTGCGTGCACGTGCGTTACTTTTCACACAGAGCGGGATTTATGGAGCGGAAGAACATGAAAGTTAGCGTACACACAGATTTATGCATCTGAATGTTTTAGTGTGAATTCTACACACGGTGTTATGCATGAGGCCCTTAGAGTTTATTATACAGTGGTCCTGGAATCTCTAGAAAGTTCTCTGTTGTTTGGAATAATTAAAGTCAAAATATTCCTGATCTTGGCCAACTGGTTGGACTACACCTCCATGCCATTGTATAGTATTGTGGTCTGGGTTGTACCTGTACCTATTAATGTGCCCAGCTACTCTAATACCACATGCTAAGGTGAGGGAAGTGTCTGTAGGATCTTAGTCAAGGCAACAATAGCTGCTAGTGCCCCAGCAATAAATTAAAACGATAGAAAAGATAAAAAATGACTAATAAAGATGTCAATATGTTTATCACACCTTTAGTTAAGCAAAATAACTAACAAATATATTAGCAGCATGAATATCTTAATTGGCACTATTAATAAGGTTACACTATAGTTGTGTGTTTTTTTTTATTTAATCCTGCAGCATTTATTCTTGTATAACACTGAGTAAAATACAATTTATTGAAGCATGGAGTACTGCTGCTAATACCACCCTAACACATTGTGAAGGAATTCTTGGAATCAGGCAAATTATAATTTGATCTTCACTACATTCGGGAACTTGTCATGAACATTCCCTGGATGAGATGCCAACCTATTGTCCAGAATGTTGCTTAGAATACTTGCAGATTTGAACTATAAGGTGTCCCAGATGACAAAGGTTGAAGGCCCAGTCCTACGTAAACAAGGATTAGTTTACACACGTAATCAGTGACGGTGCGTGGTCATCCAGTCATGGCTTCGCCGTTCATGAATGAGCGACCAATTGATATTGGTGCGCAAATTATAAGAAGAGAATTTCATATAGAGAGGGTTTTGCGCAATCGGCAAGATCCTTTATTGCTCCTGGTGGAAATTCTTTTTGAAAGATACCACTTTAGCCGAGGGGGAATATTGTACCTCAAAGATTTATTAGCACCTTATATTCAAAGTCAAACTAGGCGAAGTTGGGCTCTCACAACCACACAGACAGTATGCATTGCTTTGAGGTTTTTTATAAGCAGCACTTTTTTATATACTGTACGATGCAGAAAATCTAACTAAAAGTGCAGTTTGCCAGGCAATTCGTAAAGTCTGTTTGGCTCTGAAATATTTCCTTCGGGTTTTCATAGTGTTTCCTGGACACCTGCGTGTGCAGACAATAAAAGAGGCATTTCATGCCATTGCAGGTAGTTAATACACAGGCAAAAACACCCACAGTTCCATGAAGAATCTCGATCATTCTCATTACAAGGATTTCCAAATGTGATTGGGGCACATGGGACTGATCAGAGTGGAGTTTGATCAAACACTATTTGGAAAATGTACCTCTCCTCCTGATGAATAATCAGACACAGTGTCTTCATGAAATATTTGACCTTCGTCAATATCTCGTTTGTCAGACACAGGTTCAAGGGATATGACATTCCCTGCAACTGACCCAACAAAAAAGTAGGCTATATGGAACATAACTATGGCACACATGGAGGACAAATATATGCAAAGACCATCCTTTACCTGAAATGAAATGACCACTGCATCCTGCCACTGGTTCTGAGGAGGAGCATCCCCGTGGAATGCCCTCAGAAACAAGGCGATGGGCATTTTGCTGGAGAGCCAACTCTTCTGCAGGGGTCAGGTCTGGACCGCGTGGACCTCCACCTGTTTTTTGCTTGTCTGCCTTCTTATTAGCTTTAAAATTAATGTTTTTTATATTATATATGATTATTTATGTCAACAATTCTTTAAATAGTTATATACCAATATTTACCAGTTTGAAGTATATTCTTGTACTTCACTTTAACCTGTTCCCATGTTCTCCTTGTGCTCACCTTTGATCTGGAATTATGACATATTAAATAATAATTAATCTGACACATAGGAAATGAAATGCTGCATTCAGTAAGTACAATGCACACCACTTAGCGTTTAATTTGTCGGCCACTTTTTGCCAGCCGTCTTTTCTGGTCTGGGCTGCTTTTGCAGTGTTACCCCTTGTGCATATTAAATCTAGAAATTCTTCATGTCCTTCGAATAAAAGGTCTTGTGCCACGTTTGTGAAAAAAAAAAATGCGCCCGTTCTTTCGTCATTTTGTTACAGCCAATCAAAGACTTGCTGATCATGTTTTCTAGACTCAATATATATGGGCTTTTCACTCAGCATGGGCGCGTGCATTCCTCTCATATGATTAGATCCAGCTAGACTAATCTAATACACGGCTGCTTTTGAAAAACCGACCTATCCCGGATGAGTGTCACCGGCATTAACTTATCCAAGATGGGGCACCTGATCTCGGATGATTTAAGTGACGTACGAAAAATACCCCCCAGGTTTCATTGATAACTTTGTGTCCACGTTGTCTGAGTTGAAACATTCATAAACATCGAAGTGTCCACTACCCAAATGGCTGCCCGTGAATCTAAGATGTTTAACAGGCATTCCCGGTTGTCCAAAGGTGTAAATTATTTCCCCATTTCTATATACTTGAAAGCGACAATGAAACAATTCCGCGGCAGTTATCAGTTCACATGCAGAACCATAGGTTGAGAGCTTAAGCATTTCACTGCTATAGTGGTCCTGTGTAGTATAATTGTCTCCTGTACTGTCATCAGTCCACACCTTGAACCTCTCCAAGTCATTCAGTACATAAGATACAATGTCTCTGCGGATATCAAGGCTGAGACTGATATGGCCATGCAATAAGTAAGAGAGAATGGAAGAGGCAGGTGCAATCTCGGGGCATGGTAACCACTGGGTATGGGTCGGCAAAATTGTGATCGATGGTGATCACCAGAATAGACATGTTATTCGGGAGAAGCTTGCACCCGTTGAGAAAGAAAGCACGAAGGAAGGCGAGAAGTGGTGGAGCAGGAAATGAAAAGCAGAAGTCAGCACCAGGAAGAAGTACATGAGCAAGTAAGGAAGCCCAATAATGACAGCCTTGAAGCGGTGGAGTAAAAGAAAAGGCAACAGTCACGAGGAGGGAGACGTGAGGAAGTAAGGAAACCCAATAATGCTAGCCTTGAAGCGGTGGAGTAAAGAAGAAGGGAGCAGTGAGCACAACGAACAGCTGAAGAAAGTAAGGAAGCAAGTGAAGAGGCACATGAGCACAGGATGTCGTTAATCTATATTACTAAACGACAGTTGTATATATGCACGGACGCAGGACGACGGATGCATCGAAGCGCACGCGCACTGCGACTCAGCGCCCCAGAGTCAAACCCAGCGGCTTCCCAGACTCAGTAGAGCGGCTTCCCAGACTCAGTAGGTAGCGCCCAAACAACACAACACAACCTGTAAACTAAACTTGACGTAAAGCGTGTACGTTGCCATGGTGACATATTTTAACATTGACACAGAATAACTAGACGCCTCATGACTAGCAGAATCGTACGTCAACGTCGCCGCCATATTGTGAGTGGCACTGCTGTGGAGTGAAGTAATGAATAATGTGCTGCTTGGGATTGTACAAACCGCTATACACTCCAAACCAGATCCCGGGAAATTACATTTCATAGGTAAGGCTGAACAATTGTTTTGGTTATATTTGGTCGTTAGAAAATCCCGTTTTATAATCTTTACTTTAGCTAAGCTAGCAAAGCTATGCATTTATGTGTTCAAGTGAACCTCCAAACAACGTTTTGGCTAAATGTATTTAGTCACTATGTAGATTGTTGTTAGCTGGTAACATGTCTCAAAATGATGTTTTTTCTCAAGGAGCAGCACATTGAGGAAACACAGTTTGAAATTGACACCCATCATTTTATGCTCAAGTCTTTAGTTGTGTCTGTCTTCCACAAACTAAGGCTGCACCATATTGCCAGACTGAATACTCTCAAATTACAAGATCTGAGTGAGCGAGAGGAGTGTGAAGGCAGTCCCCGAAATGTTACTTATATGGGAGGAATGGTTAATAATAATAATAATTATAATTATAATTATTTAATAATTACCATTATTAGTGTATAAATGGATATTAATAATTGCATTTAAACGATTTGCCAAAATCTGTTGTATGTAAACGATACTGTTTTAAACATTATTGTTTTTTCATCAGAAAACCCGGTTTCCACGTCTAACTGTATTAGTTTAAATGGCACTTTTGCCACTAGCAATAAGGCTCACGTATCGTGTCTACTGGGAAACACAGTGAATGCGGCGTCTATCTATATATGTGTATGTATTTAAACTTGAGGTAGTGGTGACTACTGACAGTGCCACCAGTCAGCTACTCCACAGTGCCTGCGGTCAGGGGTTCAATTATGATTCCTAACAGCAAATGACGTCTAGCTAACAACACACCCATAGAAAAACAAAAACGAGACTGCATGGATAAAAACAATGAATGAATGCGCCTACAGTGCGCTTCTGAAACACCAGAACCAAACGAGTCATGGCTCCAAAAAGAAACAGCTTTACTACAAATATATTTCTTTCATTAAATGAAAACTTTCCCAGGACGCTCCCACCCTCCATGATCTTACATCCCTACAAATATTGGAGGGAACAGAAAGTAATTGCCATTCTTGGATTTGCGATTCTTTAGAGAATCGGGGGTTTACTAGTATATATAGGTAGGGAGCCAACCACGTGGTAGGTGCACAGACAGCAGCCGTGCAGAAAATGGAAAGGGGACAGGGGGCGACCCGTGTATGTCTCTGCAGTGAAATAACTCGTCTGTTAGCGGAAATAAGGAATGAAACTGCCAAAAGAAGAGGTCAGTTCCGAAAGTTCCTTACTGCATAATGGTGAGAAACGCCAAAAAGAAGAAGTTATTTTCGAAAGTTCGTTACGGGGCACGGTGCAAAATTAAACATTCTTAACATTTTTAAGTACAGTGCAAAGGATGAGCATGGGAAATTTGGGCTTCCTACGTATATTGGAAGTCACAGAAATAGTGAGGAGGGGTTTCCCCTAAAGGAATGAAACCGCCAAAAGGAGATTCTGACCTGAATTTTAAATCACATATTAATCAGATTACTAGGACAGCATTTTTTCACTTAAGAAATATAGCAAAAGTTAGA